>NC_041393.1:776081276-776090600 GCF_002162155.2 Triticum dicoccoides
AAGATTGAAGACTTTGTCCCGTGTCCGGATGGGACTTTCCTTGGCGTGGAAGGCAAGCTTGGCAATACGGATATGTAGATATCCTACCATTGTAACCGACTCTGTGTAACCCTAACCTATCCGGTGTCTATATAAATCGGAGGGTTTTAGTCCATAGGACGAACAACTTCATCATCAACAATCATACCATAGGGTAGCTTTTAGGGTTTAGCCTCCTTGATCTCGTGGTAGATCTACTCTTGTACTACCCATATCATCAGTATTAATCAAGCAGGAGTAGGGTTTTACCTCCATCGAGAGGGCCCGAACCTGAGAAAAAACATTGTGTCCCTTGTCTCCTGTTACCATCCGCCTAGACGCACAGTTCGGGACCCCCTACCCGAGATCCGCCGGTTTTGACACCGACATTGGTGCTTTCATTGAGAGTTCCTTTGTGTCGTCATCGATAGGCCCGATGGCTCCTTCGATCATCAACCACGACGCGGTCCAGGGTGAGACTTTTCTCCCCGGACAGATCTTCATGTTCGGCGGCTTTGCACTGCGGGCCAATTCGCTTGGCCATCTGGAGCAGATAGAAAGCTACGCCCCTGGCCATCAGGTCAGATTTGGAAGTTTAAACTATACAGCCGATATCCGCGGGGACTTGATCTTCGACGGATTCGAGCCGCGGCCAAGTGTGCCGCACTGTCTCGATGGGCATGATCTCACTCTGCAGCCGAACAGTGCCCCGGAGGCCGCACCAGCATCCGCTCCGACCCTTAATTCGGAGCCGGATTCCCCGGTCGAGGACGAGTTGTTGGAAACCGCCTCGGGGGCTACAATCACTACGGCGATCGAGCCGAACTCCATCCATGTCCCGTGCCTCGACTCCAGGGTGTCGGACTCCTCTCCGAACTCCGAACCCTCCGCGCCCCTGCCAATCGACTGGGCGCCGGTCATGGAGTTCACTGCCGCGAACATCTTTCAGCACTCGCCCTTGGGCGACATCCTAAATTCACTAAAGTCTCTCTCCTTATCCGGAGAGCCCTGGCCGGACTACAGACAGGAAAGTTGGGATACGGACGATGAAGAAATTCAACGCCCACCCACTACCCACTTTATAGCTATTGTCGATGATTTAACCGACATGCTCGACTACGACTCCGAAGACATCGACGGCATGGACGACGACGCCGGAGACAACCAAAACCCAGCGCCCACAGGGCACTGGAAGGCCACCTCGTCATATGACATATACATGGTGGACATCCCGAAAGATGGGAACGACGATGGAACAACGGAGGATGACCCCTCCAAGAAACAGCCGAAGCACCGACGTCAGCGGCGCCGCTCTAAATCCCGTCACAATAAAAACGGTGATTCCGGCACGGGAGATAATAGCACTCCGGACAGTGCCGAAGAGAACCCCCTCCAGCAGGACTCGGCGCGGGAGGAGGGAGAAGCAAGTCCGCACGACAGTGCGGCAGAAAAAGAGGCAGAGGACGATAATTACGCGCCTCCCTCCGAAGACGAGGCAAGCCTCGACGACGACGAATTCGTCGTGCCTGAGGATCCCGCCGAACAGGAGCGTTTCAAACGCAGGCTTATAGCCACGGCAAGCAGCCTCAAGAAAAAGCAGCAGCAGCTTAGAGCTGATCAAGACCTGTTAGCTGACAGATGGACTGAAGTCCTTGCAGCCGAAGAGCACGAACTCGAACGCCCCTCCAAAAGCTACCCCAAACGCAAGCCGTTGCCTCGACTAGAGGAGGAAGCACCCAAGTCGCCAGCGCATGACATGGCCGACCGGCCACCTCGTGGCCGTGACAGAGAAGCCTCTCGGCCCTTCGCTCAAGCCACGCCCCGGCGCCGCTCAAAAAGTACCAAGGCAAGGGATAACGTGCCGGACTTGCGAGATATATTGGAGGATAAGGCAAAACACACAAGGTCGATCTACGGATAGCATGGGCGCGCAGCAACACGAGATGATTACCGTCGCGCCGGATACAGCAAAACCGGCCGGGCCGAACACAGCAGACAAAGCTCGTATGAGCTACGTCGTGATATAGCCCAATACAGAGGCGCCGCACACCCACTATGTTTCACAGGTGAAGTAATGGATCATCAAATTCTAGATGGCTTCAAGCCGGTAAACATTGAATCATACGATGGTACCACAGATCCCGCGGTCTGGATTGAGGATTATCTCCTCCATATCCGCATGGCCCGCGGTGATGATCTACATGCCATCAAATACCTCCCCCTGAAGCTTAAAGGACCGGCTAGGCATTGGCTCAACAGCTTGCCAGCAGAATCAATTGGTTGTTGGGAGGACCTGGAAGCGGCATTCCTTGATAACTTCCAGGGCACATATGTGCGACCACCAGACGCTGATGACGTTAGCCACATAATTCAGCAGCCAGAAGAATCGGCCAGACAATTTTGGACCCGGTTCCTAACAAAGAAAAATCAAATCGTTGACTGTCCGGATGCAGAGGTCCTAGCAGCCTTCAAACACAACATCCGTGACGAGTGGCTGGCCCGGCACCTAGGACAGGAAAAGCCAAAATCTATGGCAGCCCTCACAGCCCTCATGACTCGCTTTTGTGCGGGAGAGGACAGCTGGCTAGCTCGAAGCAATAACTTGGCTAAACATCCTGATAGTCCGGATACCAAGGACAACAATGGCAGGTTGCGTCGCAACAAGAACAAGCGCCACATTAACGGCGATAATACTGAAGACACGGCCGTCAATGCCGGATTCAGAGGCTCTAAACCCGGTCAGCGGAAGAAGCCATTCAAAAGAAATATTCAGGACCCGTCCAACTTGGACCGAATACTCGACCGCTTGTGCCAGATACATGGCACCCCCGAAAACCCAGCCAATCACACCAACAGGGACTGTTGGATGTTCAAGCAAGCAGGCAAGTTAGGTGCCCAACTCAACAAGGGGTTACATAGAGACGACGAGGAAGAGCCCCGGCCACCGAGCAATAAAGGACAGAAGGGTTTTCCTACACAAGTGCGGACGGTGAACATGATATACGCAACGCACATACCCAAAAGGGAGCGGAAGCGTGCACTAAGGGACGTATACGCGATGGAGCCAGTCGCCCCAAAGTTCAACCCATGGTCCTCCTGCCCGATCACCTTCGATCGAAGGGACCACCCCACTAGCATCCGTCATGGCGGCTTCGCCGCATTGGTTCTTGACCCAATTATCGACGGATTCACCTCACTAGAGTCCTAATGGACGGCGGCAGCAGCCTGAACCTGCTTTACCAGGATACAGTGTGCAAAATGGGCATTGACCCCTCAAGGATTAAACCTACAAAGACGATCTTTAAAGGCGTCATACCGGGTGTAGAGGCCAGTTGTACAGGCTCAGTTACACTTGAAGTGGTCTTCGGATCTCCGGGTAACTTCCGAAGCGAAGAGTTAATCTTCGACATCGTCCCATTCCGCAGCGGCTATCACGCACTGCTCGGAATAACCGCATTTGCCAAGTTCAATGCGGTACCGCACTACGCATACCTCAAGCTCAAGATGCCAGGCCCTCGAGGAGTAATTACGGTCAATGGAAACACCGAACGCTCTCTCCGGACGGAGGAGCACACGGCGGCCTCGCGGCGGAGGTGCAAAGCAGCCTCTCATGGCAATTCTCGAGTCCGGCCACTAAGCGTCCGGACACTGTCAAGCGCGCCCGGAGTAACCTACAACAAGACCACCCGGCACGATTTAAGCACGAGTAGCAATCCGGCCCCAACCCCGGCCCTCACGAAATTGCAAACCAGTATCACGCATACATAATTACGCTACTGGAGATACCATGGGCATATGGGGAGGGGCCAGACAACGGCACGCCAGGAGTACGGCTCAACCGCACCAGGGGCTACCGTCTGTGTCATTTCTTTTTTTTTTCCATTTTGCTTTTTTGTTTTTCTTTTCACTTTCAGGACTCCATCTTCGAACAATCCTGTCCGGCACTTGAATCGCCGAACTCACGATACAACAGCCAGGGAAGCGGAAGGCCACGTCAAGTGCTCAGGTGGTCTCTGTTATGAGCATTATACCTGTTTTACATACCATCCTGCAGCTTACCCCTGGAGGGGGACATGTTAGATAGTCCCATCCCTTGCTTGCCGCACTATTTGTATCGTTCTGCTCCCATTTGCAGTACCTTTTTGAATAAACAATACATAGCTCTTCCTCATTATTGCTTTAATTCCTTTATATATATATGTTCATTTCACGACATGTTGCAACCGTACACTTTGGTACGGCCCAATACACCAGGGGCTCAAGTATCCCAAAATTATGGTGTGATAAAGTCTGAACACTTTCACAAGTGCGGCACCCCGAACTTATAGCATTATATGAATTGGCTCCGAATCATGTCTTGGGTCAATAGTTGGGTTTGCCCGGCTCCCGTGTTTTGGTACCTTACGTTCCGCTATATCGGCTAAGGTAGCACCGGGAGAACTACTGCGATTGTGCCCCAGTTATTCTGGGTCGAGCACCTCAGTGGAGAAAGCCAAAATTGACCATCATGATAAGGCGAGAGCCGGTCGCTGTTCGAGAGGTTTTTTCGGGTCCCTAAAGACTTATGCCGCTTAGAGCGAGGAACCAGAATTATCCAGCCAAGGCGTGGATAGCGCCCCGAACTCGGTCTTCCGAATACTAGGGGCTTCGCCAAAATTTAAAATTATAGAATTCTATGGCTAAGTGAGAGTGTTCAAGCATTATAAGTCCGGTTGCCTTGTTCGTTGTGTTGAGCACCTCCCTAGATGGACCCAAGGATGGGAACAAGAGCGCTCAAGTTTATCCCGAACACCCCAGCACTCGTGGCAAGGGGGCTGAAGCCGACGACTTGCCATCTCTCAAATTTGATAAATGGCCGCACAGAAGGCAATATTTTAAATTAATAAGCGTTGCTTAACGCATATGAACAAGTTTTCAGCATACAGAATAACAAACGCGAGTCTATTCAAAAATTACATCCTTGGAGCACTCATCCGCTATTCGGCGAGCACCCTTCAGGAGGCCTTCATAATACATCTCGGGTGTGCGATGCTCCTTGCCCTTCGGTGGCCCGTCCGTCACAAGCTTCTCCGCATCTAGCTTGCCCCAATGCACTTTAGCACGGGCAAGGGCCCTACGGACCCCTTCAATGCAGACGGAGCGCTTGATAACTTCAAGACGCGGACAGGCATTCACCAGCCGCTGCACCAAGCCAAAGTAGCTCCCGGGCATGGCCTCCAATGGCCATAGCCGCTCTATAAGGCCCCTCATGGCCTGTTCGGCGACCTTGTGGAGCTCGCCCAGCTGCTTCAGCTGGTCGCTTAGAGGCACCGGGTGTCCGGCCTCAGCATACTGAGACCAGAATACCTTCTCCGTGGAGCTCCCCTCCTGGGCGCGGTAGAACGCGGCAGCATCAGACGCACTACGGGGCAAATCTGCGAATGCTCCTGGAGAGCTCCGAATCCGGGTAAGTAATAGGTAATTGGATTTTACATTCTTGCTTTGCATAAAGAATGCCTTACCCGCCGCTATCTTCTTTAGTGCTTCGATTTCTTGGAAGGCTTTTTGGGCCTCGGCCTTAGCAGCTTTGGCACTCTCAAGAGCCGAGGCAAGCTCGGACTCTTGGGTCTTCGAGTCGCGCTCCAAACCATCGTGTTGCTTCACGAGAATCTGGAGCTCTTGCCGCACCTCCGCCAGCTGCGCCTCCCCTTTCTCTTGCTCGGTGCGTTCCGCAGCCGCTTTGTTTTCGGCCACGGACACCGCTTCCCGCAGGGTCTCCACCTCGTTCGTGGCCCCTGCAGTACCTATGTTATTTCTGTTATTTTTTGCAACCAAAACCTTTTCTATAAGGTATTTCTTTAATAAGGCATTTCTTACCTTCCTTCTCCTCGTGCTGCCTCTTGGCTTGTCCGAGCTCATTCTCGGAACGCTCGAGGTCCTGCTTCAGTGTATTGACCTCCGCAGTCAGTGCGGCAGAGGTCAGCAGCGCAGCCTGCATTCCCATATTGACATACTTATATTAGACTCCTGCGTATATCTTTTTAGATCCCCAGTCCGGCTTTTCTTTCCGAACACCGAACTAAGCATCAGGGGCTACTGTCTATGCGGTAACATTTTTATATGTTTTAAATTTACCTCAAAGCCTGTTAGAAGGCTGGTACAGGCTTCGGTCAGTCCGCTCTTGGCGGACTGAACTGTCCGGATCACCGCACTCATAATAGTGCGGTGCTCCTCCTCGATGGAGGCGCCGTTGAGCGCCTCCAGTAAGCTATCCGGTGCCTCCAGTTGGATGGAGGACACCGGCGTCTTACCCTTCTTGCGAAGGATCCGCTGTCCGGACTTCGGAACCGCTGATGGTTCTGGCATGGAGTCCGGACGAGGGTCGGGCTTAGAGCCCCTGGGGGTCTTGCTCCCCACGCGCCTGGAATCCGGGAGGTCGCCTTGTGGCGCCTCCTGCGCTACCTCCTCTTGACCGAGCCCTCCTTGGGGCCCCACCGTGGTGTCGTCCGCGGCATGAGGCAAGGAGGCGGCAGGAGGTGAGATACTCTCCATTTCCGACGAGCCCAGGGGCCCGCTTGATGAATTGGCGAGCTCGCCCTTGGGCGGGCTGCATGATTGTTCGGTATTAAAGAACACTATGCAATTATGAAAAACCATGGGTATCCAGACACTTACGATCTCGCCAGGGGCTTGGTCCTTGTTGGCCAGTCCTCCTCGTCGTCTTTGACGTTGGTGGAGAAGTCCGGAGGAAGGGTTCTCCCCTTCTTGGACCCTCCGGCCTCCCCCGTTGGGGCGGCTTTCCTTTTCTTCTCCTCCCTCATGGGGGGGAGCTTTTTCTTCTTCCTCCTCGTCCTCAGGAGAAGATTCCGCTTCAGAACTGACAGCACCTGGCGTCGGGAACTCCTTCGGGTTCCCGTGGCCTCCTTCTTGGCCTTCTTCTCCGGCACCACATGAGGCGCCAGAGCCAACAGCCCCGTCAATCGGGCGTCCTCCGGGTCTTCCGGAAAAGGAGCCGGACAGTTAATCTGTCCGGCCGTCTTCAGCCAGTTCCGTCAAAAATTAGGGAGTTTTAGATCCCGCATAGAGTCAATCTATGAAAAGAGAGTCCCGTAAAGGGTAAAATAACTTACCTCGCCGACTGGACGCCGTGCGCTGTACCCGCGATCTTTGGTAGCGGATGTTGGGGCTTCAGCGCCCTTGAACAGCACCTTCCAGGCATCTTCGTACATAGTGTCGAAGAGCTGGCTCAAGGTTCGGTGCTGCGCCGGATCGAACTCCCACAAATTAAAAGCCCTTCGTTGCCAGGGGAGAACCCGGCGGATGAGCATCACCTGGATTATGTCGACAAGCTTGAGATTCTTGTCCACCAGGTTTTGGACGCATGTCTGGAGTCCTGATAGCTCTTTCGAATCCCCCCACGTCAGGCCCGTTTCTTTCCATGACGAGAGCCATGTGGGGAAGCCAGATCTGAATTCGGGGGCCGCCGCCCATTCAGGGTCGCGTGGCTCGGTGATGTAGAACCACCCCGACTGCCACCCCTTTACTGTCTCCACGAAAGCTCCCTCGAGCCATAGGACCTTGGCCATCTTGCCAACCATGGTGCCTCCGCACTCCACTTGGCGGCCGCCCACTACCTTCGGCCGAACATTGAAGATCTTCAGCCATAAGCCGAAGTGGGGCTGGATGCAGAGGAAGGCCTCACACACGACGATAAACGCCGAAATGTTGAGGATGAAATTCGGGGCCAGGTCATGGAAGTCAAGGCCGTAGTAGAACATGAGCCCCCGGACGAAAGGGTGAAGAGGAAAACCGAGTCCGCGGAGGAAGTGGGGTAGGAACACTACCCTCTCACGGGGCCCGAGGGTTGGAATGAGCTGCCCTGCTTCGGGCAGCCTGTGTGCGATGTTGCCGGACAAGTATCCGGCCTCCCGCAGCTTGGTGATGTGCCCTTCCTTGACGGAGGAGGCCATCCACCTGCCTCCCGCACCTGACATGGTTGGAGAAAGGTCGAGGTGGGATATGCGGGCTTGGGTGCTGGAGCTCGAGTGCGCGGAGATGGATAAGCGAAGGAGGAAGAGGGCGTAGTTGAAAGGGTGGATCCTTATCCCCTTAGATGGACGGACGAAGCTATGCCTCCCCCACCAGCCTAGTAAACCTCGCTTATTCCCCAAGCGCATTAATCAATGGCGCGGATGGGTTACCCATGTCTGTATTGATGAGAATCCCGAAATAAAGGGGCACGATCTATGCTTCGATAAGACGTGCCAAGGAAACTGCCTCACTAAACACGCTGAGGCGGAACAGTAAAAACGATTCGTATAAAAGCCTGGCCGTGGTGTGATACCACGCCGCGGAATGCGTCAGCAGATCTGTACAAAAATTATTCTCTCTGCGGTGTTATGTGGAACTTATTTTGCAGAGCCGGACACTATCCTTGTGTTCAAAACCTTCTATGTATTCGGAGGAGGAACCTGCCTTGCAATGCCGAAGACAATATGCGCGCCGGACTCGTCGTCATTGAAGCCTGGTTCAGGGGCTACTGAGGGAGTCCCGGACTAGGGGGTGTCCGGATAGCCGGACTATCGTCACGGCCAGACTCCAAAACTATGAAGATACAAGATTGAAGACTTTGTCCCGTGTCCGGATGAGACTTTTCTTGGCGTGGAAGGCAAGCTTGGCAATACGGATATGTAGATCTCCTACCATTTGTAACCGACTCTGTGTAACCCTAACCTATCCGGTGTCTATATAAATCGGAGGGTTTTAGTCCATAGGACGAACAACTTCATCATCAACAATCATACCATAGGCTAGCTTCTAGGGTTTAGCCTCCTTGATCTCGTGGTAGATCTACTCTTGTACTACCCATATCATCAATATTAATCAAGCAGGAGTAGGGTTTTACCTCCATCGAGAGGGCCCGAACCTGGAAAAAACATTGTGTCCCTTGTCTCCTGTTACCATCCGCCTAGACGCACAGTTCGGGACCCCCTACCCGAGATCTGCCGGTTTTGACACCGACAGTGGGGCACACCCCAGAGACGCGTGCCGCCTCTTCGGACATGCCACCATACCGTACGGCATGTATGAGGTCCCGGTGCGACGCTCCGGTGGCATTGCTACCCCCCCTCCCCCCCGGACCCCCGTCCCGCCTAACCCTGTAGCGCTTGACCAGGGGATCTAGCCTTTTGACTTTGCACGGACGGGTTTTGACCAGTGGAACTCTCCACCCGGTTGTGTTAGGTCAGCCCATAGAAACACTTTGGAGCAACATCCGGGCCAGACCCACAGCAAGATTCCCTCCGTGTAGACCCACGCGTCCGTTTC
>NC_041393.1:776090992-776105586 GCF_002162155.2 Triticum dicoccoides
CTTCGTGAGGGGGGGCGCCCCACAAATTTTTTTGAACCTGCTCCTTGAACTAATGTTAGCTCCGATAAGCTTTAAATATATTCACGTATGAAGATTAACACTATTGTAATCATTTTTTGAGGCACAGACACATACTAATAAACACACTCATCCCTATTAATGCATATATACACGCTTACCTGTATGTGCACATCCGAAAGAATGATGTAGCTTTTTTTTTGGATAAAGGCGGCTTTTCTTATTTCAAAATGTAGTATCAAGCATATGCTATATAAATACGTAACACCAGACCTTTGCATAACTAGAAATACGGAAACGAACTACGGCCAATTGCACATAGCGACCTGTGGCGGCGTCAATGTGCTAGACACGTCTGAAACTGGCATGGGCTGGACCCACAAATCCTGTCATCAGATGAACAACAAAACAGAAACCATAAAAAGCACCCCAGGATTCTTTGTAACCTGCTCCTTGAACTAATGTTAGCTCTGATAAGCATGAAATATATTCACGTACGAAGATTATATACACTATTATAATCACTTTTGGAGGCACAGATGCTCGCGTACTTGTAAACACACTCATTCCTATAAATGCATACGTGCACACCTATCTCTATGAGCACATATGAGATAATGATATAGTTTTTTTATAAAGGACGCTTTTGTAATCTCAAAATGTAGCATCAAGCAAATGCAAAGCATTAGGAGTACGTAACACCAGACTTCTGCATAATTAGGATGCACATAACCAAACCGTAAAACTCTATCAATAAGAAATAGAACAAAATCGACAGATCGACAACAATATGTCACTATGCCTACGCCAACGCGGTGGTGGATCAATGTGGAGGTTATGCTGCCACCCATGTTGGGGAAAAAAATATCCATATCCTCCCGCTCCAATTGCAGACACCCACCTTGTACAACGGTTGGTACTCTGCTTGTTGTAACGTAGACCACGTATGAAGCGATTGCGTATACCAGAAAATAACCTGCAGAGGAGAAACATTTTTGTCATTGAAAACCATATCATTTCTACATAGTCAGAGTGAACAAATTAAGGCATACGCTCACACCGTTCTTAGAGTTTTCTACCCATTTGGAATACCATCCAACGAATGACCAAAAAGATGGGCAACATTTGTGAGTGGGTACAAATTTGACGCTATTTGGATGACTGACCATGTAGGGCGTGTGAACTTGCATTGGAAAAAGTAGTGTTTGGTTGTCTCGTCATGAGTATAAAAATAACACTTCTTACTTCCTTGCTAGTTGCATCATGAGAGGGTTTCTTTGGTTAGCACAACTCTCCTATCAAGATACCACATGAAGATTTTAACTTTTACTGAAATCGTCGATTTGCAAACTTTCTTAGTATACCGCGGGTTCAATTATAAAAAATTACAGGGACTTTTCTGCAAAAATGCTAACGACGTGCGACCAGAAGGAATAGGTGCTTTATTATTAGGGAAAGATTACTCACTGATACCTCATAATCATGAGCACACGGGACATAGAATTTACTGTGAAAGACCCCGATATAGTAAGGTTCTAGCGGAAGACATCCCGACCGTGGGTCAGGTTAATCAAATATAATCAGCATAAAAGATTATGCCATGATATAAGACATGGGCCAATCAGATCCCGTCTAAATGACATATTGGGTGGGAATGAACTGAGAACCTACACAATAGTATTTATTCTTATCATGAACAATGATGTACAAGACTGGATATTGCTCTCGGAGACTTACATTATCAGCCAGATGTCTACAAGAAACGATTCTCCGACACGTCCTTTATCTCAAAAGACCCAAAGCAAAAGAGATGTTTCTTTGCCGTCATTAGGCCAGCCGAAAATAGCAAGTTTCCAGGTTTCCAATATGCATGAGACACTGCCTTTGGGCCTAGATACTTTTTGCGCTCATGGTTTGCCAAAGTGGTACATCAACCGAGTACTTCACTATATCAGCCAAAAAAAACAATTGGCAGGCCATAGCGCACGTCCAATGCCTAAGCCGGAAATGTACCACTATGCGATCTAATAGCTAGCTTCGTCGTTCTTTCCTACTTTCTAGGTGTATGCTTTCCCCATGAAATATCGCCTTGTATCCTTAAAACAAGTTTTCTTGTATCCTAAAGGATGGACTTGATGACCCAAATTCTCCAACCGACCATGTTGCGATGGAGAACCCTAGCGTCGAAAGAGGCATAAGCTGGTGACACATGACACCAGGTAGGCATAGGGCGGAGGAGTGTGCTAGCGAGGTGGGAGCTAGTAACAAGCGCACCGGGCAGACCAAGCCACCGAGGCAGGACCTCCAACGACTTCACGTCATTCCAGTTTAAAGTATGACTTTCATTTTTAGTTCAAAGTATGATTTTGCCTTCAAGGTTTAGCTGTGATTACAAATCGGAACGCAAAATTGATAAATGGAGCCAACTAATTAATGATGGGGGTTCATTCGAATTGGCAATTGATAAACCAAAGCCTAGACACACCTCGACGTCGTGCACTCGAGTAGGGAATGACGCCATGAATCTGTCGCTCCACACAACAGACAACTATCAGATCGTGACATATGTCGATGAGTCCAAGCTAGTTGAGAGTTGTGAGGGAGGTAAAAGAGGCTGCAGCAACAACGTCATTGTTTGCCTTTAAAATTTGCCAACCCTCTCACGTCCTATGCGCTCCTGGCCGCCTGATTTCGTGATCCGATCATCCCTGGCCGTTCCATTTATTTAGTACTACAGCAGTATCTATAAACTGGGTCAATTGTCCAAAAGAACTGCGAATTGTAAGCCGATGGTTGATTGGGTTGGCCTGCAGTAATGGGCCCTTGTACATACACGAACCCAGTATGCTAGAAGTTCTCCCTTTGCCGCTCTATCTCGCCTAGGGCCTCCTCCCCTCCCCTCTTCTATTGCCCGGCGATTCCTATCTGACGTTCGCGAGCATAACAATGGCGTCGCTTCGCTAAAGTACAGCCTTCCATCGCCCAAGTTTGGGCCGGCCCATGGTCACTTTTTTGTTTCTTTGTTTTTCTGTTTCTTTTTTTATTTCCTTTTTCCTTTTTTATGTTCCTGTTTCTATTTCTTTTCTTTTTCTTTTTCCTATTTCCTTTTATTTCTTTTATCATGTATTATACAAATTTCACTGCATCTTACGAAAATGTTCATCATATATTAAGAAAATATTCATGGTATCCTACAAAAATCATCCGTTATAAAAATGTTCATCGTATATTAGAAATTATTCATCGAATATACAGATGTTCGCTGTGTTTTTGAAATGGTTCAGTGTTTATTACACCAATGTTCAATGTGTATTCAAAATTTGCGAAACGTATAATACAAAATGTGCAATGTGTATTTGAAAATTTTCCAACGTATATATTCATATTTTTCCAAAAATGTTCAACATATAATACAAAATAAATTCTTTGTGTATTATTGAAATGTTCATTGTATTTTAGGAAAATGTTCAACATATGCTACACAATGTTCAACGGATATTACAAAATGTTTAATTAGTATTTTTCAAAATGTTCAAAGTAAAAGCCGACCCAAAACCCTGTCTGATATAGTAAGCTGGATGCTATAGTATGGACTGCAAGAATAAAACCTGATGCTACAGTAAAACCAACTAGAAACGAAGAGCCAAAAAAAAATGGCTTGCATACAGAGTGAACTAGCTCAGCAGGTGCGTGCCTATGCAAAGCTATCTCCTCTTGATGCACGCCGGCGTCACACAGGGGTCTCATGTTGCCATGGTTGTTGCCCTCCCATCACTACCAGACCTTCACCTCAACCAGCGGCGCCGCCGTGCCAAATCATGATGTCCACCGCAACATGCAAGCTTGCTCGATGCCGGTGCCAATTGAACTTGCGTCCACAAGCGGCTGACATCCATAGGAAGGGTGGATGCACTCCCTCGATGTCGACTTATCTCACGGACCTAGGGTGAATGATGATGTCTTGTGAGTGGACAGGGTGATAGCGGATCTATCACATCTGAAAGCACCGTTTACGGAGGAAGAGATGGAATGAGTCATCAAATCCGTTATTGGGTTTGATCAATTGACAAATGAGTCTAAATTTTGCATTTATACCTTCATTGGCTACATGGTGATGTATGTCAATTGACGACTTTCGAAAAATAGTTAACACATGGAAATGCAATACCTTCCAAACAATTTTGCATGGCATGGCTAATATGGAAAGAGTAAAATCTTTTTAAAATTAAATGTGTGCCATCCATGTCTAGTGCCATGTATGGTAGGGTGGACGTTGAAATAGGAAGTTCTTTTTATAACATTATGAAAATTTAATAAATTCATTGACTAGAAGGAATCTTTGTATTTATTAGTCGTGATTGGATACCTGTGATTGAACATCTTTCCAAATAAAGGTGGCAATTTAGTTGTGTATGATTTCATTCGGATAATTTTGAATACATGCCACACAACTTCTGCGTGTAAAGATATGACCGAAGGAAAGCGTTAAAAGGAGAAGTATGAATTGGAAAAAAGTTAAGACTCGTTTAATTCTATCTCATACATGGAAAGTCCTGCATGCAAATAAATTAGGAAACTATTTCAGCATTTCCTAGTTAATTCAGGGTATACGCAGAAGCTAAATGTGCACTACAAGGATTTCTACTATATATAAGGAGGACCAAAGCTACCTAGGACACTCGAAGCAACCACTTAGAACTTACAATGGCAAGAGCAATTGCAACGATATGGATACTTATGGCCATCGTGCTTGTTGCTGCTATGCCGGCAGTGAGATCGATAGACATCACAGATAGGGACCTGTGGTCGGAGGAGTCCATGCGGACACTATATGAGCGTTGGTGTGAGCATCTCAATGTGGGTTGTGACCTCGGTGACGAGGCTCGGCGCTTTAACGTGTTCAAAGAAAATGCTCGCAGGATCCACGAATTCAATCAAGGTGACGCACCCTACAAGCTGAGTCTAAACCTCTTCGGTGACATGACCGATGAAGAGGTTGACCATATGTACGGTCACTGCTCTAACCTCACATCAGATGGCGCGGACCGGCACCAAGGCAACTTCACAGATGGCGTTGTTGTTGCACGCGACAACCTCCCAATGTATGTGGACTGGCGCATGATGGGGTATGATCAACGCCCATCGGCGGTGACAAGCGTGAAGCGGCAAAATGGTTGTCGGGCCTGTTGGGCCTTTGCGGCGACGGCGGCCGTGGAGGGCATCAACTCCATTAGGACAAGGAATTTGATTCCATTGTCCGCGCAACAACTCGTAGACTGCGACAAGAAAAATTTCGGCTGCCGTGGCGGCAACGCGCAATTGGCCTTCAAGTACATAGTGGAAAACGGCGGCATCACCAGCGATGCTAACTACCCGTATGTTGCCTTTGAGCAGGGTCGTTGCTTAGTGCCAAAAAAGAACCCCATCATCACCATCGACGGCTTCAAACGGGTGCCGCCAAATGATGAACTAGCCTTGATGCAGGCGGTGGCGTCCCAACCGGTCGTTGTGGTAGTCGACCCGAATGGCTTCCGGCGATATGGGGGAGGCGTATTTGTGGGGCCGTGTGGGACGAATCTGACCCATGAAATGACAGTGGTGGGCTACGGCACCACCGATGAGCATGACCCCAAGAGACGTTTAGACTACTGGATCATAAAGAACTCATGGGGGGCAAAATGTGGTGAAAACGGCTACATCCGCATGGCACGCGGCGTGAGCGGTCTCACCAAGGAGGGATTATGTGGCATCCTGATGGAAGCGTCATACCCAGTGAAAAATTAAGCAAGGATGGTGGCAATGATATGGAGATAGATGTTTGGGACTCGACGCTATATGTTTCTGGAATTTGGTCCTTCCTGTCGTCCATCATGATTCGGGCACAAAGTGGCATTTGGTGGAATATGAAGTGCAATAAATTCCTAAAATATAGCTATAAGCATATTTAAATGGCCTAGCCTGTTCACAGACATGATCTATATAGTTGGATGATTTGTCTATGATTTATCCCCCTGGTGAAGATTTATGTGATTTTGCTTGTTTGTAGACATCAAAATCTGGGTAGTCCCAATGCAATACTCCCTACATTCCTTTTTATAAGTCGTATTTGCTTTTCGGAAAATTGCACAATGTAAGGTGAATTTATTTTAATTTATCATCGAGGACATTAAAACTAAGTACTAATCCACCCCCTGTCTGGCAATTATAGCATTTTTGGTCATCAGATGAGGACTTTGGGCTTTTCTGTTCGTTTGATCAACTCCCAATCCCGCCTGGGCTTTAGTTTGATCGGAGAATGCTACACGGGCTGGGGCGCTGCTCTTATAAAAAAAAAAGTCAAAGCTCTTATGTTGTTTGGACTCTATGGGCCTTTGGCGTGTGAGCGGCGGTCCTAGAAAGCAACAAACGCAGCCAACTGCCTCACAATTGGGCGAATATTCCGTCGACGTGAGCGACAGAGAAAAAAATCACAGTTGTAAACGTCCGCACGATGTGAGCGACTAAATGAAAGTTCAACGGATGTTCCCGTCGACGACGAGGCGCCTACAGTCACTTCGTAAAACTCAAGATGATATGCCAACTCAGTCTCTCGGAGGTGCTCATACGGATAGGGTGTGCGTGTATGCGTTCATAGGGATGAGTGTATGCGCGTGTATATGAGCACTTATGTCTGTACTGATGCTCAAAAAAAAAGTTCAACCATCTCACGGGAACGTACTAACCTCATTTTATTTTGGCAAATGTCCTAAATTCCTTAAAATTTGACATTTTTCTTATCCAACGAACACATACTTTCAAAAATTCCCAAATAGTTTTTTGCAATAAAAGAACATTAAAAATATTACCGCTCTAAATAGTTGTATCAAATACCAACATTAAAGTGCCAAAATTGAAAGCTACATCAATACGTGCCTTTAATGATCTCGTTAAAACAATACAACTAAGTTAGCTAGGAGGCTCCACAGCGTTTTGAGTCTCTCAGCCACTGGATGAGTTTAATGCATTATCTAGATCAACTCGGTTGTCCCACCTTGTACACGCTCTCCAGGAAACTTTTCGGGGGCGGCTACTCTGCAGAACGAGCACATGTTCCATGTCACTAATTGGGCCGACGAAGGCCCAATTCTTCACTTTGCATGATAAGTCGCCAGCTGGCCTCTTAAAAAAAAGTTTCCAACTGGCCAGACAGGCCGTCCAGGTCCAGGTTTTGTGTTGCGACATCTATCAGTCACTAGCATTCATAAGGATTACATCATTTGGATGGTGGTAACCTACACTATGACTCATGGCATATGAAACATACAAAAACAAAATGAAAATTTAATACTA
Source organism: Triticum dicoccoides (assembly GCF_002162155.2). Classification (NCBI taxonomy): domain Eukaryota; kingdom Viridiplantae; phylum Streptophyta; class Magnoliopsida; order Poales; family Poaceae; genus Triticum; species Triticum dicoccoides. The sequence continues at coordinate 776,098,340 of NC_041393.1, forward strand.
GCCAGGGTCCAATGCCCCCTCCCTGACATGAATCTTATAATTTGGAAAAGTTCCCACCATCCAAATAATGCTATTTTGTAGTGAGATAGGTTTGAACTGGGTGAGGTCACTAGTAGAAAAGGGGGCAATGACCCAGGCCTGCTCAGCCCATTAGTCCCGGTTCTGCCACGAACCAGGACCAATGGAGGTATTTGTCCCGGTTCGTGAGCCCAGGGGGCCGGCCGGGCCACGTGGGCCATTGGTCCCGGTTCGTCTGGCCCTTTTGGTCCCGGTTGGTGGGACGAACCGGGACCAATGGGCCTCGCTCCTGGCCCACCATCATTGGTCCCGATTGGTGGCATGAACCGGGACTAAAGGCTCCCTTTAGTCCCGGTTCATGCCACGAACCGGGACCAATAGTGCTGCCTATATATACCCCTCGCGTAAGAGCAGAGCACACTGCTCTGTTTTTTGTCTTAGCCGAGGGGAGAGGGCTTGGTGGTGCTCTAGCTCACATCCTATGCACACAAGGTGTTTGATGGAATGCCCGAGCCACACTACTTAAGCTTTCTCCTCCCCAAGCTCGACCTCCAAGCTCCATTTTCCTCAATATTTGTCTAGGTTTAGCGGTCCGTCACGCTCCGTCCCCGTCTTCACCGCCGTCGATCACCCGCGCCGATCTCATCACCGTCACCGCCGTGGTGAGCCTCTTGTTCTTATCTTCTTTATGAAAGGAAAAATATTATTACTTGTATGTTTAGATAGATACTTGTATTATTTTCTTACTTTTATTATTGCATCTTATATAGTGCGATGGTTTTGGTATCAGCCCCTGTCGGCCCTCGTCCTGTCTATGATTCGAATGTGGTATATATTATCTTTTCATAACTATTGGTTTATTTATTGTTTATGAAAATTATGCCGACCAACGTGACATAGATTTTATTTATCTAGGAGGTTGTTGAACCGGAAATTCCAACCGACCCTATTGTCGAGAGGTTAAATTTAGTTGAAGAAGAAAACAATTTCTTGAAGGAAAAAATAAAAAAACTTGAGGAGGAGAAGATGATATTGGAGTTGCATGTTGCGGATGTCGTCGATGATCACAAGATCAAGATGGATGCAATGCGCTTGAAGATTAGAAAGATTAGAAAATATGCCATTCATATCGAGGCTTGGTATCATTATGCTGTTGGATCAGTTGTTACCTTGGTTGCGATTATGATCGCATTTGTTTTCGCATTGAAATGTTTTACATAGTTTTAATGTATGGTTTAATTAATTTAGATGCTCTGCAGAGCTTTATGTTGTTAGATGAGAACTATGTATGTACTTTGGTTTTTATGTGATGATGAACTTCTATTAATTTAGTCACTTAATTATCTATTCATGATGTTCTGTAATGATTTTTGACACACTTAATTATATATAATGCACGCAGATGAACCGGCAATGGATGTACGGTCAGACACACCTCCGAGTACACTAAGGGCGTGCATGATTTTCTCGAAGTGGCTGAGGAAAACAAGCAGAATGGTTTTATGTGTTGTCCATGCCCTATATGTGGGAATACGAAGTCTTACTCTGACCGGAAAATCCTTCACACCCACCTACTTTACAAGGGTTTCATGCCACACTATAATGTTTGGACGAGGCACGGAGATATAGGGGTTATGATGGAAGACGGCGAAGAAGAAGAGTACGATGACAACTATGTGCCCCCTGAATACGGTGATGCTACTGAAGATCAAGAGGAACCAGACGATGTGCACGATAATGCTGCAACGGGCGAAGCTGCTGAAGATCAAGAGGAACCAGACGATGTGCCCGATGATGATGATCTCTGCCGGGTCATTGTCGATGCAAGGACGCAATGCGAAAGTCAAAAGGAGAAGCTGAAGTTCGATCGCATGTTAGAGGACCACAAAAAAGGGTTCTACCCCAATTGCGAAGATGGCAACACAAAGCTCGGTACCGTACTGGAATTGCTGCAGTGAAAGACAGAGAATGCTGTGCTTGACAAAGGATTTGAGAAGCTACTAAAAATATTGAAGAAGAAGCTTCCAAAGGATAACGAATTGCCCGACAGTACATACGCAACAAAGAAGGTCGTATGCCCTCTAGGATTGGAGGTGCAGAAGATACATGCATGCCCTAATGACTGCATCCTCTTCCGCGGTGCGTACAAGGATCTGAACGCATGCCCGGTATGCGGTGCATTACGGTATAAGATCAGACGAGATGACCCTGATGATGTTGACGGCGAGCCCCCCAGGAAGAGGGTTCCTGCGAAGGTGATGTGGTATGCTCCTATAATACCACGGTTGAAACGTCTGTTCAGAAACAGAGAGCATGCCAAGTTGATGCGATGGCACAATGAGGACCGTAAGAAAGACGGGAAGTTGAGAGCACCCGCTGACGGGTCGCAGTGGAGAAAAATCGAGAGAAAGTACTGGGATGAGTTTGCAAAGGACCCAAGGAACGTATGGTTTGCTTTAAGCGCGGATGTCATTAATCCTTTCGGGGAGCAGAGCAGCAATCACAGCACCTGGCCCGTGACTCTATGTATGTATAACCTTCCTCCTTGGATGTGCATGAAGCGGAAGTTCATTATGATGCCAGTTCTCATCCAAGGAATCTGAGCAACCCGGCAACGACATTGTTGACGCCTGATTTTGGCAAGATACAGAGTGAAAGGGTTTTCAGCATGATAAGTTTCACATCACCGAATGGAACAACTTTAATGTTTGCACTATAATTATTCGGCATCATGTCTGATGTAATGCGTGAGTGTTTTGCCCCAGAAGATGGCCTCGAATCGGAAAACGTTCAACACGAAAGTTTTTCGTATCGTTGAAACGATCAAGATTGCTTTTGGGCTCGTTTCCATCCGAGATCGTTTACCACCACAAAAAAGACCCGCAAGGTACAGTCAGTTTAAACCGAACAGTTTTGGAAAGTTCGGACAAAACCAGTCGGAATTTGACTAGGGTTTTGGACGTGAATTGATGTAATTTTCTTGTAAAGAAAGCCTAGATGAATCCTTTTCTTGTACGGGAAGTCCAGCCGCCTCTTATATATGTTGGGGGTGACGGCCGATTGAAACAACACACAATCGAACAAATCAATATACTACCTTTTCCTGTCTACGTTTTATCTCTCCACCGTTTTTCTCTCTCGTTCTTCGTTGTTCTTCGTGTTTGAGAGCTGCGAATCTCGAGGCTCTAGGGGCGAGCGAATCGACCTAGGGCAGCCCATAGCTGCCGCACTCCCTGGCGGGGTCCCTCCCGGGGTTGTGGGGTTTTCGGGTCTGCAAAAGCGTCCGCCGACTGTCTTGCGTATCGCGCTGTCGGTCGGGTCTCCTTCGACGTGAGCTGCGGTGCATCACCCCCGGCGTCGAGGGTACACGTGACGTGTTCGTGTGTCAACACACTTTTTGGCATGATACAGAGTGAAAGGGTTTTCAGCATGAAAAGTTTCACATCACCGAATGGAACAACTTTAATGTTTGGACTATAATTATTCGGCATCATGTCAAAGACCAAAACTACACTCAGATTGTCATGTTTAGGTGTTCTGAGTGCTTTTGGGTCAATTAAGCCTCCAGGACAACCTCGGATGAAGGAATGCTCCACATGAATTGTCTTCGTCTCGCCAAATCGGTCGATTTTTATATAAAAATCATCTCTATCAGAATTCGTATGCAAAAGTTAGAGCTATCTGAATGCAGCCCTGTCAAGAGGCGAAATATGACGCGGGAGACCAGACATGTTTTGTCAAGTGTCTGATGTAATGCGTGAGTGTTTTGCCCCAGAAGATGGCCTCGAATCGGAAAATGTTCCACACGAAAGTTTTTCGTATCGTCGAAACGGTCAAGATTGCTTTTGGGCTCGTTTCCATCCGAGATCGTTTACCACCACAAAAAAGACCCGCAAGGTACAGTCAGTTTAAACCGAACAGTTTTGGAAAGTTCGGACAAAACCAGTCCGAATTTGATTAGGGTTTTGGACGTGAATTGATGTAATTTTCTTGTAAAGAAAGCCTAGATGAATCCTTTTCTTGTACGAGAAGTCCAGCCGCCTCTTATATATGTTGGGGGTGACAGCCGATTGAATCAACACACAATCGAACAAATCAATATACTATTTTTTCCTGTCTATGTTTTATCTCTCCACCGTTTTTCTCTCTCGTTCTTCGCTGTTCTTCGTGTTTGAGAGCTGCGAATCTCGAGGCTCTAGGGGCGAGCGAATCGACCTAGGGCAGCCCATAGCCGCCGCACTCCCTGACGGGGTCCCTCCTGGGGGTGTGGGGTTTTCGGGTCTGCAAAAGCGCCCGCCGACTGTCTTGCGTATCGCGCTGTCGGTCGGGTCTCCTTCGACGTGAGCTGCGGTGCATCACCCCCGGCGTCGAGGGTACACGTGACGTGTTCGTGTGTCAACAGACATTGATGTGTACCTAAGGCCATTAGTTGAAGAACTTTTACAGCTGTGGAATGGAAACGGTGTACGTATGTGGGATGAGCACAAAAAGGAGGAATTTGACCTAAAGGCGTTGCTGTTCGTGACCATCAATGATTGGCCCGCTCTCAGTAACCTTTCAGGACAGACAAACAAGGGATACCACGCATGCACGCACTGTTTACTTGACACCGATAGTATATACCTGGGAAGCTGCAAGAAGAATGTGTACCTGGGCCATCGTCAATTTCTTCCGACCAACCAGCAATGTAGAAAGAAAGAAAAGTATTTCAAAGGCGAGGCAGATCACCGGAAGAAGCCCGCCATGCGTACCAGTGATCACGTACTTGCTATGGTCAATGATTTACACGTAATCTTTGGAAAGGGTCCCGGCGGACTAGCTGTTTCGAATGACGCCGAGAATCACGCACCCATGTGGAAGAAGAAATCTATATTTTGGGACCTACCCTACTGGAAAGACCTAGATGTCCGCTCTTCGATCGATGTGATGCACGTGACAAAGAACCTTTGCGTGAACCTGCTAGTCTTCTTGGGCGTGTATGGAAAGACAAAAGATACACCTGAGGCACGGGAGGACCTGCAACGCTTGCACGAAAAAGAGGGCATGCCTCCGAAGCAGTATGAAGGTCTTGCCAGCTACGCTCTTACGAAAGAAGAGAAAGAAATCTTCTTTCAATGCCTGCTCAATATCAAGGTCCCGACTGGCTTCTCGTCGAATATAAAGGGAATAATAAATATGCCAGAGAAAAAGTTCCAGAACCTAAAGTCTCATGACTGCCACGTGATTATGACGCAACTGCTTCCGGTTGCATTGAGGGGGCTTCTACCGGAAAACGTCCAATTAGCCATTGTGAAGCTATGTGCATTCCTCAATGCAATATCTCAGAAGGTGATCGATCCAAAAATCGTACCAACGCTAAGGAGTGATGTGGCGCAATGTCTTGTCAGTTTCGAGCTGGTGTTCCACCATCCTTCTTCAATATCATGACGCACGTCCTAGTTCATCTAGTCGACGAGATTGTCATTCTAGGGCCCGTATTTCTACACAATATGTTCCCCTTTGAGAGGTTCATGGGAGTCTTATAGAAATATGTCCGTAACCGCGCTAGGCCAGAAGGAAGCATCTCCATGGGCCATCAAACAGAGGATGTCATCGGGTTTTGTGTTGACTTCATTCCTGGCCTTAAGAAGATAGGTCTCCCTAAATCGCGGTATGATGGGAGACTGATTGGAAAAGGCACCCTTGGAAGGGACTCAATAATATGCACGGACGGATATTCTTGGCCTCAAGCACACTACACAGTTCTACAGAACTCTACCTTGGTGACCTCGTATGTCGATGAACACAAGAACAGTCCGCGCTCCAAACACCCGGAGCAGTGCGACGATTGGATTACATGTGAACACATCAGGACTTTCAGCAGTTGGTTGGAAACACGTCTCAGAGTTGACAGCATTGTTTGTGATGAGCTGTACTTATTGTCCAGGGGACCATCTTCGACTGTAATGATTTGAAAAGGATACGAGATAAATGGGAATACATTTTACACAATTGACCAAGATCAAAAGAGCACCAACCAAAACATCGGTGTCCTCTTTGATGAAGCAACCGACAGGGGAAAGGACACATATTATGGTTACATAGTGGACATATGGGAACTTGACTACGGAGTAGATTTTAAGGTCCCTTTGTTTAAGTGCAAATGGGTCAATCTGTCAGGAGGTGGGGTACAGGTAGACCCACAGTATGGAATGACAACAGTGGATCTGAAAAATCTTGGGTACACTGACGAACCGTTCGTCCTAGCCAATGATGTGGCACAGGTTATCTATGTGAAGGACATGTCTATCAGACCGAGGAAAAGAAAAGATAAGGAAGCGAATACATCATACGATGAGCCAAAGCGTCACATAGTTCTTTCAGAAAAAAGGGACATCCTGGGAATGGAGGGCAAGACAGACATGTCTGAAGAGTATGAAAAGTTTCATGAAATTCCTCCCTTCAAAGTCAAGGCTGACCCAAGCATCCTGATAAACGATGAAGATTATCCATGGTTACGGCGCAATAAGCAAATGACACAAGCGAAGAAAAAGTGAAGACTTTCTCCCGCAACTATTATGATGATACCATGCAAACTTTGTAACAGACGAGTATGATACCATTGTCCGTTTTGTACATGCACATGCTATGCCAACTTTTTCAGAGTTCATTTGAAAACTATGAATTTAGGTCCAATTTTCTCTATAGGTGCATCTATGTTCATATATTAGTCCCTAGCCCATGCGGCTCGCCCCTGGCCCATGACCATTAGTCCCGGTTTGTGCCACAAACCGGGACTAAAGGGTTGGTCCTCGTTGCGCTCAGAGTTTAGTCCCACCTCGCCAACCGAAGGGCGCTCACACCGGTTTATAAGCCCGTCCCTCTCTGCCTTGTTGAGCTCCTCTCAAAGTGAAAATAGATGCCCCTATACAGGGAATTTGACCTAAATTCATAGTGAATTTCTCTGAAATTCATAGAAATTGATTATGAATTTAGGTTTAATTTTATCTATAGGTGCATCTATGTTCATTTTTTTAGTAAAGTTAATCACAAACTTGTGATTCACACAACTTTCAAAGAATTCAAATTTTAACTATTCAAATTTGAAAACTAATGGCACAAACAGAAAGTTTATAATTATTCTAAAACTATCGGCACTAACAGAAAGTTTATAATTTTGCTGACCTAAAAGCAAAAAGAATTAAAAAATAAAGCAAAAAACCAATAGAAAATAAATAATGCAGAAAACA
>NC_041393.1:776105639-776106277 GCF_002162155.2 Triticum dicoccoides
GAAAACAAAACAAAAAAAACTGGGAAAAAAATAAAAATAGCAACAATAAGTATTTTGTTGTAAGTAGAAACAAAATAAAATAAATAAGGCAACAAAAAAAACAAAAAAAATGTTTTCAAATTTGAAAACTAATGGCACTAACAGAAAGTTTATAATTTTTCTAAAACTAAAAGCAAAAAGAATTAAAAAATAAAGCAAAAAACAAAAGAAAATAAATAATGCAGAAAACAAAACAAAAAAACTGGAAAAAAATAAATATAGCAACAATAAGTATTTTGTTGTAAGTAGAAACAAAATAAACTAAATAAAGCAACAAAGAAAACAAAAAAACAAAAAAACAAAAAAAGTGCCACCTACTGGGCCCCCACGGCCCGAATATGAGTAGAAACCCTACCATGGGCCAGGATTCAGGCCCGCGGGAGGCCCAGTAGGCCCACGGGCACACATTGCACGGTTAGGCTCGAAAGCCTGCTTTAGAGAGGAGCTCGAGAGGGAAGGCGCACCGCACCTTATAAACAGGTGCGGCTCCCTCTCAACTAGCGAGGTGGGACTAAACATTTGGGCGCGGGGCAGCACAAGGCCTTTGGTCCCGGTTGGTGGCACCAACCAGGACTAAAGGGGGGCATTGGTCCCGGTTG
>NC_041393.1:776106419-776128123 GCF_002162155.2 Triticum dicoccoides
ATAAGCAAGCACTTAGGAAATTTCAGATTTTCCTCGCCAGTTTCCCCCGACGACGCCGAGCACATCGACGCCGCCAGGCTGCCCCGACGCCGCCCGCCGCCCTTGTCGTCGCCGTCGCCCGCGCCCGTCGTCGCCGTCGCCCGCGCCCTCGCCGGCCGTCACCCCCGCCGACGCCGTCGCCCGCGCCCGTCGTCGCCGTTGCCCGCCTCCTATATATATGCATTCTTTCATATATATGTTAATGATGATATGATGATGTTGATGATATGATGATGTTGATGATATGTTCATGTTGATGATATGATGATGTTTTTTTTCATATATGCATTTTTGCATATATGTATTAATTTTTTTAAGTTGTTAGTAGATATCGATTTTGGGTTAGTGCATTTTATCACTGATTTTAGGTTAGTTGATCGATTTAGTGCATTTTATGTTTGTTGCATTTTAGGTTAGTGCATTTTATATTAGTGGAGAGGAAAAAGTAAAATAAGTAAAAGGAAGAAAAGAGGAAGGAAGAAGAAGGAAGAAGAATAAAAAGAAGGAGAGGAAAAAGGAAAATAAGTAGAGAAAGAAGGAGAAGACGAGGAGAGGAAGAAGAGGAAGAAGAAGAAAAAAAGAGGAGAAGAAGAAGGAATAGAGGAGCTTCTTCTCCTTTTTTTCTCCTCTTTTTTTTTCTTCTTCTTCTTCTTAATTTTTATCGGGAGCGAGGGTGTCGAGGATCGCCGAGGGGTCGAGGGTCGGGAACTAGGGTAGAGGGTCGAGGGTCGTTAAGGGGTCAAGGGTCGAGGGTTTCAGGGTCGAGGGTTCGAGGGTTCTATAGGGTCGAGGGATCGAGGGTTCCAGGGTCGTCTAGGGGTCGAGGGTTCCAGGGTCGTCGAGGGTTCGAGGGGTCGAGGATCGCCGAGGGGTCGAGAGAGGTTTCCTAGTGTCAAAGTATTGAAGAAATCCATGGCTTCATCATTAGCCGGAAGTAACCTAGGCATGATGGTACGAAGTCCTCCAAAGTTATTCTAGAATGGACTCCCGGATAGGATAATTTGCCTTTTTGTATGAATTTCAACAAAGGCCTTCCAAATAACGATATTCGGAAGGTTCTTGCTGAACTTTGTACCAAAAAGCGAATTATCCTATCTGGGACTCCGTTCCAAAATAACTTTGAAGAGCTTCGTACCATCATGCACCTGTTACTTTCGCCCAATGATGAAGACATGGTTTCGTTGAATCCTTTGACACTAGGCAACCTCCCGACCCCTCGACGATCCTCGACCCCTTGACCCTCGACCGCTCGGTGATCCACGACCCTCTACCCTACCGCGGGCGTCGATGCCCACGTCACTTGTGGGACATAGATGTTTGTTCATATATAATGTAGATGTCTATGTATGTATGGAATGATATCGATGGATGTATGTTATCGGGGTCGAGGGTCGTCGAACATGAGAGGAAGAAGAGGATAAAAAAAGAAGAGGAAGAAGAAAAAAAAGAGGAGAAGAAAGAATAGAGGAGTTCTTCTCCTCTATTCTTTCTTCTCCTCTTTTTTTTCTTCTTCTTCCTCTTTTTTTTATCGGGAACGAGGGTCGTCGAGGGTCGCCGAGCGGTAGAGGAAACCCTAATTAAATAGCAAGTATCGTCGTTGTGAGATACATGTGGTTGTCGGTGTCGGACACTACATCCACGTCCCACAAGTGACGCGGGCGTCGATGCCCACGTCACTTGTGGGACATAGATGTAGTGTCGTCGTTGTTGTTGTCGATATACCCCCTCCCGATAGCTTCATGTATTTTTAAGAAGGAAAAAACAAGCATATTATTTTTTCATGTATGTATGTCGTCGTTGTCAATATACCCACTCCCGATAGCTTCAACACGTGGGGGGGGGGTCGATATTACCCCCTCCTTGAAGCGTTCTCGAGGCCACCCCTAACCCTTGAAGCGTTGTCGAGGCCACCCGAAACCCTAGAGAAGCAGCGTCGAGGCCACTAATTAATATGATTCCTTATTGTGATTAGCTAGCTAGTGCTACGTTTGCCACTAATATATCCATATATGTCATGTTTGAATAATAATTGCCATGTTGTAAATATTTGTAGAAACTATGGACACCCCGCCCCGAGACGAAGCACAAGAAGCGTTGTTGAGGGACATAATCGCAGAAGGAAGTGATGTCGTCTGCTCGTTGATGTTTCTCAACGACACCGATGGTCTGGAAGGAGAGGGTGAAGAAGCAGCTGGCTATGATTATGATGGCTCCGATGACCCAATGCCGGTGCAAGAAGGAGAGGGTGAAGAAGTAGACCGTGAGGACGGCTCCGGTGATCACCGAACCGAGTCCGGACAGGTATATATATTATTTAAGCCTGTGCTGACTAGCTAATTGATGCATTCATTGTTTTGATATGTACACATATTAATTAACTCTCGTCTTTGTTCTTTTTTCTAGCCCTCCGGATCGAGCACAACTTCGGTAAAGAGACGAGGCCCGAAGAAAAAGTTGAGCTCGGATGAAAAGTTTGAGATCATAGAAATCGCGCGCGATGGCCAACCGATTGAACCCATCCAGACAAAGAAGGCATTTGTTGCTCAGTGCGGGGTTCTGGTCAGGGACAAGATCCCGATTAGCATCCAGCAATGGTATAAGCCTAAGAACGACCCTGAGGTGTCTTATGTCAATGATATGCAGAAAAATGATCTTTGGACTGAGCTGAAGTCAAATTTCACCCTACCGCCAGAGGATGATCCGGTGAAGCCAGTTGAGCAATTAATCAAGTCTTTTGCTCTTAAGAAGATGGCAGACCTATTCAGGAATTGGAAGAATGACCTGAATAAGTTTGTCTATAAAAAAGAGACCCCAGAATTCAAGGGCAAATACGAGAAGATCAGAGATGACTGGCCCGCATTTGTGGCCCACAAGACATCGGAAAAGAGTAAAAAGATGTCGGCGACAAACAAGAAAAATGCTACGAAGAAGAAGCTTCACCATCGCACGGGGTCAGGTGGCTACCTCATAGCCCGGCCTAAGTGGGCCAAGGCTGAGAATGATCTGCTTGATAAAGGGATCGAACCGGAGACAATGAATTGGCCAGACCGTTGCCGGACTTGGTTCTTCGGGGCTGGCGAAACCTTGGACCCTGTATCAGGGAAGTGCATTTGGACGGACGAACAATTGGACATACCAATCAAGAGGCTTCAGCAATATATCGAAGCAGCGCAGCAAGTGACGTTCTTTCCAGACAGAGAGAACAACGAGCTCACAATGGCCCTCGGGAATCCTGAGCACCCTGGACGGACACGAGGCACGCCAGGCTCCGTTTCGTGGAAGGCTGTATTTCCGGACGCAGGCGGTTACAAATGCCAGGGGAGGAGGACGAAAGTGCAGCAGACCGAACTGCAGGTGCTGCATGCAATGGTACAAGCGATAGAGGAACGAGAAGCAGATCGCAGCAAACGACCTGCCGAAGCTTCCCCCGAAGCTACCCCGCCATCTCAGTGGAGAAGCAGCGTGGCTTCCACCGAGCTGCTTCAGCCGGAGCATGCCTTGACAGCTCCTGCCAGCTATCCCGTGGATGCTATCACGGAGGCTGAAAATTGCCACCTTATGGCGCAATGGATGAATTTGAAGGTCAAGGCGGCTGTTGGCTCTGTTTATCCTACTAAACCCGACGCAACTTTTCACTGCCGGCCGATTCCAGAAGGATATGCTAGGGCGATGGTGGATGAAATAACGGAGGGATTTGAGGACCTCCGGCTTGACCACCCTACCGGTGAAGGGGAGACTCGGCTGGGTTCTGCTCTGAAGACTCATGCCTATGGCGGAAGCATCTCATCAACCTTCCGAACTGGACGCCTCCGCCTCCTCGTCCTCCTCCGGCGAGTCAGGGCACTCCGCCTCCTCCACCGCCTCCTCCTCCAGCGAGTGACGATCAGGGCACTCGGCCGGCTCCTTCTCCGGCACGTGGCGGCACTCCGCCTCCTTCTCCGCCTGTGCCGGCGCGCCCGAGCAGCCAGCCTCCTCCTTCTCCGCCTCGTCAGCAAGGGCGGAAGAGACCCGCCGTCGCTCCGGCGGCTCCGGCGCGTCGTAGTCCTTCTCCTCCGTCTCGTAAGCAAGGAAAGAAGACATCCGCTCCGTCTGCTATGCCGGCGTCTAGCAGTACAGCCAAAGGCGAAAGGACATACAGATTCGGTCCTTCTCTGAAGACTTCAGAGAAGTTACCATACGAGAGGACCGAGGAGGAAAACGTGAAGATCGCGCGGACCGAAGTGAAGGACTTCTTTGAAGGGTTGAAAGCAAAGAGACATCCACCTCCGGAGGAGAAGGTAGATCCGGTGAAAGTGAAGCGCACTCTGGCTGCCCTGACAAAACCAACCAAGTCTCCGCTGAAAGGCAACTATGAGCGCATTATTGGAAAGGCATTTGCCGAAGCGGAGAGGTCGGGAAGTACTAAAAGTGATCAAAGGATGAAAGAACGACGAGCTGGGAAACAAATTGCCCAGCTCGGCGAACAAGCGAAGAAATCGTGCCCCCGCTCAAGGTGCCTGCTAGCGACATCGTCGATCCGAGGATGGTGCCCGGTTATGGCAATCCTGGAGATTACCTGCCCGACGATGTACATTATGATTTCTTGTAGGTGCAGATACAAAGATACGAGTACGGGAAGCCTCTCGTCAAAGATGAAAGATCTCTATCAATGATGATGCGAAGATTGCACGATTGGTACATGAAAACCTGCAGAGAGTCTGAGGGGAGGAGTACTTTGTATGTGAGAGTTAAAAAGGAGCATGACCTCGTTGGAATTGAACTGTTGCCTATTCCATTTGAGGAGTTTTATCAGTTTTTCAATCAATTGGCCCTCGATAAAGCAACGGTCACCTGCTACTGCCTGTAAGTAGTACTACTTCTGTCATTAAGTCTCTCTATATAACTCAGCTCTTTCATTGCATGTATTTATAATTATCCCCACTATATTATGCAGATTGAAGATCGCCGAATTGAAGAAAAGACAAGTGGGTGATATTGGGTTCATTAACACATATCTCATAGATGCAACTGAGGTTGAATTTCATGCCGAAAATACCGAGGCCAACTTGCTACAATCGTTGGTAATAAATGAACACAAAGATATAATACTCTTTCCTTACAACTTCAAGTGAGTGTTACTGTCTTGTGGCATATTTGGTTTCCCTTTATTAGTCCAGGTTATAGTAATGTAATATTGATGAGTTATGCATGCGTGCGCAGCTTCCACTATATTCTCCTAGAGATTAAGCTTGAGCAGGGAGTAGTAACTGTCTTAGACTCGAGACGAAAAGATCCCCAGGAGTATGCGGACATGAATGAAATGCTCGAGAAGTAAGTTAAATCGATCATTATCCACCATATCAGCAACTTTGTTCATTTCTGATATCAAGTAATTGTTTTCTTTGTATGGCAGGGTTTGGAGAAAATTCACCAAAAAAGCTCCGGGACTGCCGAAGAAGCTGCAATTTAGACACCCGAAAGTAAGTACTATAGTAGCATATTCCACGCATCTCCTAGTGATTCAAGCGCTAGTTTCATCAATACCATTTAGCATGCTTGCTAATTATCAGTTTCATTGACCTCTATTTCTTGTAAAGTGGTTGTGGCAGGAACAAGGGAATGATTTCTGTGGATACTACATTTGCGAGTCCATCCGCCACACGACCTGTGAGCGGAGCTACTCTGACAAACAATATGAAGTGCGTAAATAACAATATTCACAATTTTATTTTATTACCATCATTTGTGTTGAGTTTCATTCATTCATATATATATGTATTGACCCCCTTCATAAAATTAGATGTTTCGGATGCGGGATGAACTCCTAGCACCAGATCGCATGCGAGCAATTCAAGAGGAATTGGCGGCATTCTTTCTTGACCACGTGATCGCTGAAGACGGAGAATACTATGTGGACCACGTGTCCGTATGTTAGGAGATTATATTTGTAAAAGATAATTATTGTATATATGTAGCCGGTAGTGTCGGATAGATATACGAGAACTTGTTGTTCGACCAGTCTCTCGGAGAAGGAGAGGTGGTCGATATCACTTCTCTCTGTATGCATATATGTTCATTACGATCTTCTGTTTCCTTCGTTTGCTTACTAGCTAGATAGCGTGTCTAGCTAGTCCTCTCTATACGTATGTATAGTACGTAGCGTCGACCAAGCACGGACAAAAGAAAGGACACTTCTCTCTATTAATTAGCTAGCTAACACAATATATGAAACACCTAAATTAACCCCCAAAATCCCCACCCCCCACCCCCCCTTTAAAAAAAACAAAAACCCCAGTCACTGAAATGCTGACGCGTGGATGCCTATTGGTCCGGGTTGGTGCCACCAACCGGGACCAAAGGCCCTCCTGCCTGGGCTCAGTGCACAGGCCACGTGGAGGCCCATCTGTCCCGGTTCTGGATTGAACCGGGACTAAAGGGCCAGGGCACCAGGACTAAAGTCCCTTACCAACCGGGACAATAGGCCCTTTTTCTACTAGTGGGTTCTCGTATTTGATACTCCCTCTGTAAATAAAATATAAGAGCGTTTAGATCACTAAAGTAGTGATCTAAACGCTTGTATATTTCTTGACAGATGGAGTACAAATTATATATGAATTATCTAGTGATCTAAACGCTCGTATATTTCTTGACAGAGGGAGTACAAATCATATATGAATTATCTCCACATGTCTATTAGTTACTAATAGATGGCAGTTGTCTGTAAGTTGCCCTTTTCCATCTCTCCTTCAAATTATCCTGAAGTACTACTGATTCTGTCGACCTCTGGATCAAAACCACCCGAGGCACGTTATTGATAGTGACAAAGCGTAATGGAACGTGCCTCATATATATACCGTGGATAATACGATCAGACTGCCAAGACCTATCCCAGCAGCCTTAAGAAGGATAACTTTTCAGATTCCACATGATGAAAAATGAAAAGAGAGGCTATGAAATTCTATTATTTAAAAAGAATGTAAGGTTCCAGTTTCACCTTACTTCCCCACCACTTCTTTGTGGAAAATTCCCTGTAAGATAATCAATCTCCTTAATTTACTCATCTTCTAAACTAATTTTATTTTAATTTACTTACCAAACTTCTCATCAGAATATAAGGTAAATCACAGGCTAACGTAAATTATAGCGCAGGAGCATTGTCCTAGTGAAAAATAAAAGCAAATGTTGGCTCTTTGATATATGATGATGCATACATGACACTTTGCTCATGTAACCAAGCCTTCATTCCACAAAGAGATAGGATTTTTAGGACCCAGGTGCCTAGGCACCCTCTTATCAGCACCGTGCGTTGAGAAATGGGTTCCTCGAGATTTGTACTGTGTCCTCAAGCAGGAATCTGATTAGCAGGGCTAAGCGGCGGGAGGCTCGTAACATTTGAAACAAATCTGACCTAGCCTGGCACTGTCCTTCTGAAAAGAATCTTACTAGCTAGCTACAGTTTATAGGCTGATGTGACAATACAACTTTACCGGCAGCAAACTTCGACTAAGAAAAAGCGTGGAATCTTACTCAGACAAGAACAATTTTTTATTTGCAGCTGGACACTTGTCGGAGAACGGAATCCATGTTTCTTTTTTCTGGTAATGAGAAAGATGGCTCACAGATGTACCTAGCTCAAAATGCATCTCGTATCATTGCTACTGGAGGCTATCATGTCTGACTCGTGTACCTGGCTCACTTGTTCATGGCTCAACTTTAGCACAGTACACTACATGTGCGGCCGATTAATGACAATCTGCCTGACTAAACGTTTCAAAACCAGGAACTATGGGGCACATCTAGATCAAACTAAACTAGATACATCCATTTTCATCCATTTTGATGACAAGTATTTTCGGACGGAGGAAGACATTGACCCTCCGTAAGCTTGACTGTACCAGGTACAAACAGTGAACCCGTGCATACTTGTACTAGCAGGTTCCCCATTCACACCTTGGTGCCCAACGCTGATGAAGTAAGAAGGTAAAATTCTTGATATAAAAACTGCCACTGATGTGAAACCCCTACACCCAGCATGCACCTGTCTATGTGCTGTCTTTTCAACTACACCCGGCCTGACCTGCTGCCAGGGCTACCATCCTGCTGTCCGTGACCACCTTCCATGCCTACTGAGTCTGCTGTAGCCTAGGACCGGCCCCTGCTTTACTCTGCAAATTGACTGCTTAATTCACATGACAACGCAAGCAGCTTGGTGCTGTATAGGCCTGGGCACGAATCTTTAAAGAACTAAATGCACCGGATAAGGGGGTGTCCGGGTGCTATGGCACCTTTTCGTTCCACAAAAAATTAGAACACACCTTTCATACATGCTACTCTGCCTATATAGTTGCAGGGTGAAGCTAGAATTTTATTGCAATTACTTTTGTTAGCCAACTAATTGCATTCTACCAAGCCGCCAAATGAGTTCTATGTGTTACACAAATGTTCTAAAACTGATGTTTTTCTTTTTATGTTTTTCTAGAAGGGTGGTGGTATTGTGATTGTTTGCAGTTGTTATGCTTGTAAATGATGCTTGATTGTCGACTGAACGCATGTTCAGTTCACGCCGCTGGAACTGGTGGATTCAGAAGAAAAGAATGCTCATCCCTGAGGCCCGAACTGTGTAATGGTGCCACAGAATGTTTCATCATTGTGGTTGATCTTTGATTCTAAATGCACAGGGTATTTTAAATGTACTTATTGAAACATGTTCAGTTGACACCGGTGGAACTAGTGGATTCAGAAGAATGCTTGTCCCCAAGGACTGAACTGTGTAACGCCGCGGCAGAGGACGGTGTCGACCACGGCCTCGTCTGTCTGGCCCTGAGGTAAACTCGCTGGCATCAAGTGCCCCTGCCTTTGCCAACGGCCTTCTATCAAATTTGCATCAAAGCACTTCATTCGTTCATTCGGAAGAACTGGCATTTCCATGATCTCACAAGAAAGAATAGAGCAGAGTTGAAGCTACACATACACCCATGTTCATTAATCTAAGGAGTTGCCGATCCTGTTGCTAGTGTCTGCAAAATCAATCAGGGATTGAGTAAACAGGAATAGATTCAGTTGATTAATCTAAGGATTTACCGATCCTGCAGCCACAGCTGTTAATTAATTCAGCGAGGTGAGACTAGCAAGCTCATGACTAAGTTAGCTCAAAAAAAGTTAGCTCTGCTCTAGTATGTATCCTTCCGTTCCAAATTATTTGTCGCAGAAATGAATGTATGTAGAACTAAAATACATCTAGATACATCCATACCTGCGACAAGTAATTCGGAACGGAAGGAGTACAACACTAATTATTTTCAAACCATCCACGCCAATTGCGACTAACAAGTCCACGGCAGTAAGCTCGTGTGGTGTGATCTGGATGGATGTGTGCTGCATTTTGCATATCATAGTGATCTGTAAAATTCTGTATTTTCTGAAGTCCCCTGCGTCCCACATATCCAGGTTCATCCTTTCTTTTCTTTTTTTTTGCGGGGGCAGGTTCATCCTTTTTTTTTTGCGGGGTAGGTTCATCCTTTCATTGTTGAAGAAAAAAAGTTTGTTCTTTTGATATGGCACTGATGTCAGTACTGAGGATCAATATTGTCCAACATATGGACGTATTAACTGGATTCCTATCCATCTAAATTAATACGATCTCCCTACACACGTACGTACACCAAAGCTGACTCTTTGATCTCCTAAAACACTAAACTCCCTGATGAATTTGGGCTGTGGGCTGCGTGGCGAGACACACATGTATGTGTGTGCGCGGTTGATTTTGACTCTTCGGTCAGTTCGAATGTACTCGTCGGTTGGCTAGTGTATGTGTCGGTGCCTCTTTGCTTTTCTTTCTGGGGCTGCTTGAGAATTGTGTGAGAGGGGCGGCAGTGGTCTGTTGCGTGAGAGGGAGTGGCGGTGTTCTTCAGCGTGGCTGCTTGTTCCTCGGAGGAGCGTGCCTGCGCTGGTCTCTTGCGCCTGTGTCGTCTGCCTCTCTCCGCACATCCCACAGAAAAATCGCTCTGCAAGACGCGTCTATCGCTCTAGTACTTGCTACTAGACTACGTAGACCTAAGCTAACCCCGTGCCAACTCCAACATCATATAGTATATAGTACTTCCTCCGTTTCTAAATCTAAGTTTTTTTAGAGATTCCTCTATGGACTACATACGAAGCAAAATGAATGAATCCACAATCTAAAATATGTCTACATATATCCGTATGTAGTTTGTAGTGCAATCTCTACAAAAGACTTATATCTAGGAACGGAGGGAGTAGAACCTAACGAACCTTCCTACCTACACCCACCTTAGCTGACTAGCTTGGAGCCGACAGATGCTCCTGGATGAATGAATGATTTTAGTTGGTGCCTGCTCCAAGGCAATAGACTACACCTAGCAGCAAACAAGTAGATCTCAAGGTAAGTACACTGCATAATCACATCCAAAGCAATCCATTCTAAATTTTCCACACATGGACATGCACGTAATATATAGTGCTTAATTAATGGACGTCGATAAGTGCCACACGTGTGGGCGTTAGGGGGGTTTGCCCACACATTTTGTCTGGTGTGTAAGAGGAACAGCCCACACATCTACATGTGGGCAAAACAAATAATGCCCACACACACCTCTTTTTTTCCTCCCGATCCCTCTCACACGCGTGCGTGTGGGCGAAATAGATAACGCCCACACGCCCCGTACGTCAGGCCTCGTACCTCGTGCTCCCGCACGCCCCGCGTACAATCACCGCACGTCCCACAGTTGCCATGGTCCAGACCCTCGTCCATGTTCGTTTAGCTGCAGTTGCCATGTCGCTGAACTTCGGTTGCCATGTCGGGCAACTACAGTTGCCATGGTTGCTCAACTGCAGTTGCCATGTATGGTCTGGTCTACTACAGTTGCCATGATTTCAAAACTTTAGGAGTTGCCACCCACTAACACTAGGCAGTTGCCATGTAGCACTACAAAAAGGCATGGCGAAAAAACATGTTCGGGTAAAAGAGAGAGTTGCCATGTTTTCACAAGCACGCTACGCTAGGGCAGTTGCCACGTAAAAGAAAGAGTTGCCATCTGCTTACATGTAGGCTAGGATTGTTGCCATGTACCATGCAAAAACACATGGCAACTCGGGTAAAAGAGAGTTACCATCTGCTTACAAGAGCAAAGCTAGGGCAGTTGACATGTACCCTGCAGAAACACATGGCAACTGCCAGCTTTGGGTGTGGGCGAGGAGACGGGCGTGTGGGCGAAGTGATAAACGTCCACACACCAGCCCCCCCGTGTGGTGAAAAAGAACGTGTGGGCGACCGGATGAATGCCCACACACCAGCTTAGTACTACATGGCACATAAAAACTGCTAGAACGCGTCAAGATTCGTGCAGAATTGATTGGACGAGGATCCATGCATGTGGGCGAGTTGCCAGACGCCCACACGTGTGGGCGTTAGTGTTTTCGTAATTAATTTGGGTTTTGCTGATCCTATGCATCTTGAGATTCACTATCATCGGAAAAGGAAATATTCGATCGTCACCCTTGACCAGAGGTATCTTTGGACAGACGGCCGATCTCACAAATACTCGTAAATAGTGCAGCTAGTTGACCTGAACGAATCACGATGATCAAGGGATAAAAACTACCATTAACTAATGGACAATCAGATCCAAATCTTGGACCACCGCACTTCGTAAACTGTATTCATTTATGTGGCTGCCACGTACGTGGATGGATCAATCGGCCATATGCATGCAAAGCAAACTAGTGAGCAAGATCAGCGACCTCATGACACTTAGCCAATGTTGTTGCTTCATGGCAGCGGAGTCCTCTGTGCCACTGGCCCACTTGTGATGAAGATGTTGCCCTATGGATGACAGCCACATTGCCCTACCAACACATCAATGTATTAGCGCCTAATGATGGCCATTGCTAAAGAAGCAGGTCCATATGCAATCAAAAACTGGAAATATTTTTTTCCTTCTAAAAAAATGATGGATGTATCTTCATTGATCTACTTGTTGACAATACTACGTACTTAATTACAATACTGTGTAGTTAATTAATAAAAATTTGACCTCTTGGAAGGTAAGAGACCATGCATTACCCTCTACCGCTACTGACTTGTTTGTAGTTCTGCTAGTTAGAGTGGATATAGTTACCCTAACTATTACACTTGCCCACACCATGTCTTGTGAAATAGTTAATACAAATAATTTAAAAATATATATTATAGATATGTTCAATGCTTTATATGGTGCCCATAGCACCTCAGACACTGTGTCAAGTGTCGTCGGACTCTCCACTAAGGAAAGGCTTGATGACAGTTAAGGTTGAATTTTTTAGCATAGGTTCCTTCTCATCAGGCAATGATCTCGACACGAGATTTGGGGAAGATATATACGTGGCTAGGGGATCCTTCAATACCCGAGCCTATATAATATCATGTGGTGACAAGACGTTTTCATTGCCTGCTAGGCGTTAGGGACGTGTCCGTTGAATATCGAGTTTCAATGTGCGCTTACTGGGGATAAATGAATGGCATGTGGATGAACTTATTTGCACAGTTCCGTTGGAAGTTGCATACTTGCAG
This sequence comes from Triticum dicoccoides, assembly GCF_002162155.2. Classification (NCBI taxonomy): domain Eukaryota; kingdom Viridiplantae; phylum Streptophyta; class Magnoliopsida; order Poales; family Poaceae; genus Triticum; species Triticum dicoccoides. The sequence goes on from NC_041393.1 coordinate 776,119,006, forward strand.
TATCTTGTCTTTTAAGCCCATATACGTGGACCTGGGATAATCGTGCAACACGTGGCGAATGCTTTTGCAGCAAAGCTGAAGCCTATAAATTGAGGGCCCTTACACAATATCCACATGACAAGCTGCCCTGTGTCCATTACATAAGTTGAAGAACAAACCAGCGACTCACGTACGCACTACACTAGACACTCCTCATTATTCAGCAAAGATGGCATCCTTTGTTGCACGCCGAAGAAAACCTGAGCTCGTGCTACCGGCGCAAGTAACGCCGCACGAGACTCTGGCTCTCTCCGACGTTGATGATGACATAGACCTGCGATTTCTGCAGCCTGCCATCGAGTTCTTTCGTGCTGTCGACCACGGGCCGTGGCGGCCTGCCACTGCTGCAAAGGTTGTCAAGGCGGCTCTCGCGGAGGCGCTGGTGCACTACTACCCACTAGCAGGCCGTCTCCGGGAGGCCGCCGGGGGAAAGCTAGTTGTCGAGTGCACGGGGGAAGGTGTTGTGTTCGTGGAGGCGGAGGTGGACGTGTCCATGGATGATCTTGGCAAGCCGTCGCCACTGCCACCGTACCCATGCGTCGAAGAACTGTTGTGCGAGGTGGGCGACCCTAGGGTTGTTGTTGGAGTTCCTTTGTTCTTCATGCAGGTAGCTACCTAGCGCCTTCAACTCTTCACCTCATTATTCCACACTACTGTCTATCTATCTAATTTTAATAATATACTCAAACACGTTACTACGTACATCCATATTATCTAGTTACGATGGTTCAAAGTCTAAAAATACACACAATATTTATCATGTGCAAACAACATTTTCTAAAAGGGTCAACTATGCAACCACTGGGCGACACATGGCCAATCAGATTCTACATGCATTAGGTACGTAATTATAAATTATATTTCCATAAGGACACGCACAGGCATAACTAACTATATCCATTTCAATTTAACTTCACATATTAGTATTGTCTTATGTTAAACTTTGACACTTTGTAATTTTTTTATCAACATGTACAATACCAAAGAAAACTATATTAGATTCATCATTGAATATATTTTCATATCATATATTTTTTATTGTATATGTTGTATATTTTCTTATATAAATTTTGTCAAACTTTATAAAGTTTTACTTAGGATAATATGTAAACTAAATCGAAACGGAGGAAGCCACCGCTTTACAACATTATTAACATTTCGTATTTTTTGTATTAATCAATGTGAATAGGTAACCCAGCTGAGATGTGGAGGATTTGTGATTGGTCTTCACATATGCCACAACATCGCCGACGGCTACGGCACCACTCAATTCCTGAAATGCATCGCCGACTTGGCTCGTACAGGGGGTGATGCCTCCAAAATCGTATCGCCGGTGTGGAATAGGGAGATCCTGACAGCGCGCATCCCACCGCAAATAAGCCCGGAATTTGTGGGATTCCTCCAAAGATTAGGCAGCACCGGCAACGATGTTATGTTGTCAACACCGCCGGAAGAAATGGTCGTCCGCTTCTTCATCTTCGGCCCGGGAGACATCGCAGCGCTACGAAGCCACCATGCCCCCGCACATCTTTCGCCACCAGCCACAAGCTTCGAGCTTCTGACTGCGGTCATGTGGCGTTGCCGCACGGTGGCGCTCGGCTATGAGCACCACCAGCGGGTGGGCCTAATGTTCTCTATGAATGTGCGCGGGGGTGGGAAGTGCCATGGGCTTGTCCCGCATGGGTTTTACGGCAACGCACTATTTTACCCTGTGGCAGACACGACCGCCGGAGAGCTATCTGGCAACCCGCTTAGCTACACACTCGGACTCATCCGTGAGGCCAAGCGCAACATGACAGACGACAACATGGAGTCCATGGTGGATTTCATGGCATCTCTACATGGGCGGCCACCTCTCACCATTGATAAAATGTATGAGGTCTCTGACATGAAATGGATTGGACAGGAGGCGCTGGACTTCCAATGGGCGAAGCGGGTTGGCGGTGGCTTACCCATGGTGGGGGACATCTCCTTCGACTCTGTGAGCTGCCACATGAGGTGTAGGAATGGCAAGGGTCAGGACGTGATCGTGATAAACATGATATTGCCAGGACCTGCAATGGACAAGTTTGAGAAGGAGATTGCTGTTTGGGTGTGCAATGGACAAGACGAAAAGTAGTGGTCCACCTCAATTCGATCAGCCTCATACACCCCTAATAAAATAAACCCCGGCGCACAAGTGCTTAATTACCATGTTGTTTTGAGTTTGCAACTATGTAGATGAGGTCGTTGTAAATTTGTAAACTTCTAAATAAAGTGCCCCCTCTCAATATATATATTTTTGTTTAAAAATGCAAGGTTGCTTGCATTAATTTGCACTTACTTTTGGGCATCTCCCACTGCTTGTCCGCTTACCTTTAAAAAATCTGCTTTAAAGAAGGAAGGAAAGAAGTAGAGTGTTTTTTCCGAGAGTTGATCAACTGATTTGGCACACCTCGAAGGAAAGAAGGAAGCAGAGAGATGGGAGTAAATGGCAGGGAGTGAGTCATGTATGTTTTGGCATGATTCGTTCATTTGGTTCATAGTTACCGGATTCGCTGGAACAGCCTTGAACCCCGAGTCAGATCAATCGATCTAGAACGGGATTCGAATTCGCTTAGATCGGTAGAAATTTGGTGCATGATTCGCATGAGATCATTGCTAACCTGATAGGGTCATGAGTACAGCAGCTCGACCCGGCCAGTAGCTACACAACAGCAACGCAGACGCGGTGGCTGGGCAGCAGCGACTCTATATGGCGCAAGGATGGTATCTGGTCCACGGCGATGATGGCCTGGCCATGGTGGCCGGAGAACGGCGACAGCAGCCAATATGAGGTGGAGGGCGTTACGGCTAAGAATGCCAAGACATGGCGGCCGGGGTGACGGCGATGAAGACGTCTGCTGCTCATTTGTTTGTTGTGCTTGAATAAGGTTTGTAAGACTTGGTTCCTGGTATCACCGGAGAGTCCTCGCGGTGATAGCCTCGGAGATTCCTTCATTTGAGTAAACTGCAACTTTTCCCCGCTAAAAACAACCCAAGTTATGAGGCCTTGTACAATGCTAGGTGCATAGAAAAATAAACCGGGTTTTTCTGAAGTACCAGTTCCTATTTCTACAAGAGAGACGCCTAATTAAATGTATACCCTTTATAAATAAGCATCGGTGCTTAAAAAAATACTGGTTTATTTATCTAAACACCTCCTCTAAGCGTGTTGCATTGTATAGAGCTTGAGAGGCCTCTTGAAGGTGCTGGTGTAGACAAGCCAGCTACTGCGCTGCCTGCTGCCCCCAAGGGAAAGCCTGGCGGCCTCTTCACCATCTGCCTCTCGCGCTGGTAGCGAGTTCTCCTATTTGCAGGGTTATACGAATATTAGTAGCTCTACTATATTTGAAGATATAGAAAATAGTTGGATTCAAATATTAGTAGCTCTACCGTATTTGATGGTATAGACAATCAAGCGTACAAGCATATGACTGATTTTATTTCCTGGGCACTCGACTCTGCAGTTTATAAGTACATTTGATTTTATTTCCTTCTTTTTCTCCATATGTATATTGCGTGATGACTGATTTCTCTGTGTTTTTTTCACATAAATTGCCCTCTGGTTTTGTACATACATTTTGCTGGCAATAGATTCCAGCTTCTAATAAAGAAGAAAAGGAAATAAATTTTGTTTGAGGGATGTAAACTGCACATGCAACACATTTTGGCATGGCAATACAGTCCCATATATCAGATTTGTATGCCCAAAACAAAACCGATCCGCGCTCTTCTAAAGGATGGTAAGAAGGGTCAGTCGGTAGCCCCCAATGGCGCGGATGGTCCCAAAGCAGGCTTCTCAGGCGGCGGCAAACAACGAGGGTGATGTCGTCTCAGGCTCTCAGCTAGGGTGAAGAGGAAACAAATGACTTCTTCTTTCAGTGCTGCATCAGGCGCCCTGGGCGATGCGAAAAAGTAGAAGATTAGTCCGGCCATCGCGAAGGGGAAGTCCACCGTGCCGTCCATGGCTAGGATAGCCCTTCAGTGTCGCGATCTTCTCATAAGTCGTTAAACATAACTTCTTTTTGTCTTGTACCATGACGAAACATGAAGCTGACTCAGGCAATTGTCGGTGTGATTCTTGCAGGTGTTCGAGGATTGTTGATCCTAGAAACGCCCCAAGTGATGAGAGGCCCCTTCAAGGTGCTGGTGTAGCCAAGCCAGCTGCTGTGCTGCACGCTGTCCCCAAGTGCATCCCTGGCGGCCTCTTCACTATCCGCCGCTCCGCAGATAGCGAGTCCTCATGTTTCGTAGGTATTATACTAATATTAGTAGCTTTACTGTATTTGATAGTACAGAAAATAGCTGGATTCAAATATTAGTAGCTCTACCGTATTTGATAGTATAGAAAATCAAGCGTACGAGCTTTGCCTTAGTTTGTCTGGGCACCCCAACTCTGCAGTTTATAAGTTCTTGATTTTATTTCCTGCTTTTTGTCCATATATATGTATGTTGCGTGATGACTGATTTTATTCCGTATGTTTTCTTACATACGTTTCCGCCTGGTTTTCTACATACATTTTCCAGGCAATAAATTCCATTTTGTAATAAAAAAGAAAAGGAATGAAATTTTGTTTTCTGGAAGTAAATTATAAATGCAATGATGCAATACATTCCGGCATGGCAAAAACAGCCCCATCTATCGGAATTGTAAGCCCAAAACAAACCAGATCATCCGGAAAATTGTCAAAATTCAAACGATCCAGGGGCCTCGTCTCCCCACAGTATCCTCCTCCTAAAACCACGCAACACATTGATCTCCATCTGCACGCAATCAATCGATGCAGAGCCTTGAAATTATCTTTGTTTCAAAAACAAGTTCCTCCTTAAAAGGCACTCCTCTCACTTTTGAAGTTTTTCCAGGTAGTACTATTTTACGTTGACATATTCTGTTTCAAAACCTAAAATCTAGGCACAAGATATTATGGCAATATACGGAATCGTTTTGGTTCTCTTACAAAATGTTGCAAAAAGGAATCACTAGACAAAAACCTCACATGGTTTATAGTCTGACGAATTAAACTGGGAAAAACTTGCTAAGAATCACATGAGTATCTAGCAGGTAGCTAGTCTCCCGAGAATCCCCCTCCTCCTGACCACGAGTCCCCTCCTCCCGAACCCCATGATGAAGAGCTTCCGGAGTCCCAGAAGCCCCCTAATGATGGCGAGGACACGTCCGACTCTGCCGCCGCAGAGGAGGAGGAGGAGTCCTTGGTAGAGTCTTGTCCAGTGGAAGATCCTCGGGGAGGCTTGTCGTCGTCCAAAAGCGCCGCCATCTCCCAATCAGAATCATCAAAATCATCAAACAGGCTTCGGGAGATGCCATGTCTGAGAGGGGCACGTACAACCAAGTAAATTAGTAAAACAAGATGCAGGCACGGTTTTTACTTGATTAACGAGCTTAGATATATATATAGGAGCTTAATAATTATAGTAGGTTGGCTTACCCGTTTTGTTTGCTTCGCCTCCTTGCTGCAGTTGACTCGTCATCTTTCTTATCGGTATGACGCTTCTCAGACTGCATGTACAGATAGACACTAGCAAATGAATTTTGATGCTGCCAATATGTATGGCACCCCATATTTTCTGCTCCACAGACCGCGTGTGCTAAATTTACAGCCTCGTTTTTGTGCGTGCTCTATTTTACTGTTTCTATTGGAGCTCTGTTTTTGGTTGCACGCGCGCTATACAAACATCTTTTTCAGACCGCGATTTATGTAGCACGTCTCTTGGAGATGCTCTTATACCCCATAAATATAAACATGAGAGGGCATGTCAAAACTATCTTCTCAACTAACTCCTTCGTAGGGCCAATGCGAAATCGATCGAAGCTAATAATTTGGGATGCATGTTACGTACCCGGCCGCCGGCGTCCTCACCCTTGCCGGAGGAGGCGGTGTTGCTGCTGAAGGATACAGCCGACGCAGAGCTCAAGGGGATGCGAACCAGAAGCCTCAGACTTGCCGATCGCCGGAGCGCGAGGGCAGATCGAAGCATGGACGTCGCCATGGCCGATCCCGATCGGATCTCTCCTCGATTTGTTTTGTTTGATTCAGCCGCCTTTTATATGTGGAGACGAGTACGGAACGTTTCAGGAAAAGAAAAGAAAAATATTTCAGGTAGGAAGGCTTATTGATCAAGAAAGAAACTTGAACGACCGGGAGGGCTATATGCAGATGTGATATTTTTTTTTAGAAAACCATGTAACTTTATCTTTATCTTTATCTTTACCTAAAGAGAATTGGGTTTCTGCCCGTATTGGCCAAAACCCCTCTCTGTTTCTTTGAAATCAACACGCAGTCCTTGTTTAGGTGACACTCTGGAAAAACGTTTCGTTTTTGCATAAACCCCCCTGCATTTATTAGAAATTATCCGCACGACCGTTATCTCTTATTGGACTGGCTCACCACCGCGCGTCTCGCCGCTTAACCTGCCGTTCTCCACCGCCGGGCACGCGCCGCCGCTTGCCGCCTGCGTCGCGTCGGGCGTCCACGCCGAGCCGGACAGGAGACCCATGTTAAAGGCTGGTCGCAGCGGAGGCCTCCACAGGAAGACTCGAGGCGGTCTCGGGCGCGACGGGAAGCTGGCTGGACCACACGGACGACGGCTCTGCTTGCCAGCGGTGGCCGGAGGCGGATGGGGCTGACTCGGGAGATCCACTCGAGCACGAGAGGAGGCTGGAGGAGAGGGCCAGACGTGGCTTGGCGGGCACGAGAGGAGGCTGGAGGAGAGGGCCAGGTGTGGCTTGGCGTCTCCAAGAGCCACGAAGCCAAGTCAATCGCGGCGGCTCTGTCGTGCAAGGCTTTCGCCGGTCACCTTCCAGTCCGGATGCGCGGTGACCGCGGCGCCGCCGCAGGACGACACTACCTGACATGCAGGGACGTCTCCACATGCAGGGCGCGGCTGCAGGTAGGGCGTTTTTGAAGTTTGGGGTAGTCTGCTAAATCGAATTGTTCAGAGCTACTCGTGGGTGTATCTATATCTATACTACTATTAAAAGAGCGAACTTGAGTTTTTCTAAACCCACACCATAAAATGTACACAGGATAAGCAGAACCCTTCGATCAAATTAATTTAAACACATCTCACCTCTACATCACGTTAATAGTCTGCCAATCAGATCAACGACTCAGATGAAATGTTCTGCCAAGCAAACGTCGTGGTCTGCCAATCCTATTAGCACTCCGCGGCCCCTCGCGCAACATGCGGATCACCCACCGGCCCGCAACAAGGGGATTGATTCCAGCCGCCTCCACCTCCCTCCTCTCTCCTCGCTGCCGCTACAGAGCGCCGCCGGGGTCGCTCTCATCCCACGAGCAGCGTCGGCAACGCGGGACGTAGTGGGCTCAAGTTGCATCGGCGGCGCCAGTGTCCCTCTCCTCTGTCGAGCGTCGGCGGCGGCGGCGCGGGACGTAGCAGGCTGAACCTCACTACTGAAATTTTCACGTACGCCGGGTGTAATGCTCTTCGCCGAGTGCTAAAACACGGACACTCGGCAAAGCAAACTTCACGGCAAACTGCCATCTTTGTCGTCACTGCTTCACGGCAAAGAGGCACCGCACGGCAAACCCTGCAGATGCCGAGAGCGGCTCACGGTAAAGAGGAGACACGTGGCATGCCCGTCCACAACAGACGGCTTCGTCAGTTACTGCGTACATTAACGAGAGCCGCCATACGACACTCGGCAAAGCATATGCCACATCCTATTTTCTTTTTTTGTGTTTGTTCTTTCTAACTGACATGTGGTCCGACTGGTCACATTTATCAGTAAAAGTTTTAAATCACTTGCTAAATATATTTGAAAAAAATGACAGATACCTTTGCCAAGAGCTGCTCTCGGCAATCCTCCTGACCACATGGCAGTTGACAGTTTACACACACACACGTCTGGATGTACAAAGGATTTGATAGTTTGTGGCACACACTCTTGTAAGCCATTTTATATTTGTCCTCTCTATTTTAAGTTACGAAAATAATCTGTAATCGATGCACACGACCCAAGCAGCCTATGCGAGGAAACAGACTTCCAGCCATGGATATCACAATGATACCATGCTGGCCAACTACGGCGTCACACAAAAGGTGGCCATTACCGAGAGCCGAGTATCGACCCTCGGTAACGCACGTCCTTGACGTGACACGTGACTCACAAACCACACACATGAGCGGGAACGTCGAGGACCAGCTACGTCTGTCCCCGAGACAGAATCTTCGGTGGGTGATCCCGTGACAGAACGAGCCTAGACTTGGTCTGTCATCTCGCGATGACATGCACTAACACGTAGAAGCAGTTATTCACCGTGGACTACACCCTCTCGGTGCCGAGTAACGCCCTAGACCGCCTGGGCCACCGGATGGGTGCTCGATATGGAGACCGCCCGAGGGGGGGAGGGCACCCCTACATGTGTGTGGCCCATGCATATGCATGGAGGGGTGGTGTGCTATTTGAATAAGCAACGCACGTCCTTGATGTGGCACGTGCCTCACAAACCACACACACGGGCGGGAACGTCGAGGACCGGCTGCGTTCGTCCCCGAGACAGAGTCTTCAGTGGGTGATCCCGTGACAGAACGGGCCTAGACTTGGTATGCCATCTCGCGATAACATGCACTAACACGAAGAAGCAGTTATTCCCCGTGGCCTACCCCCTCTAGGTGCCGAACAACGCCCTAGACCGCCGTGGCCACCGGAGGGGTGCCGGTCTCTAGAACCGGACGAGGCCCATCCGAAGAAGAAAACACAAGACAGTAATTATGATGTGCTAAGGTTGTTTGCCAAGCATGGAAGAAAACAACAAAAAAAGTATAATACATATTATCGAGAATGCACAAGAAGGAAAGAGATGTAGGTTAGATGCTTTACCGAGAGCGCCTCTCGGAAAAGGTGGCCATTACCGAGAGCCGAGTATCGACCCTCGGTAACCACTGCTCTAATTTTTTCCCTTCTCTTTTTGTTCTTGTTTTGCACTATTATTTTTGTATCTCATATTTCATATGCTTTTACGACCAAAGTTTGTAAATTCCATGACTTTTGATAATTTTTTCAATAAAAAGGACT
>NC_041393.1:776128530-776134966 GCF_002162155.2 Triticum dicoccoides
ACTTTAAAGAGTGTAAAGTAAAAACATGAGAAGAAGCAGTTGTTGACCGTGGCCTACCCCGTCTTTCGGTGCCGGTCAACTTTCTAGACCAGCACCAAAAGAGAACTTTAATGAGTGTAAAGTAATAAACATGAGAAAAAGCAGTTGTTGACCGTGGCCTACCCCCTATCTCGGTGCCGGTCAACTTTCTAGACCGGCACCGAGAGAGAACTTTAATGAGTTTAAAGTAATAAACATGAGAAGAAGCAGTTGTTGACCGTGGCCTACCCCCTCTCTCGGTGCCGGTCAACTTCCTAGACCGCCGGGGCCACCGAATAGCCCATGCATATACAATGCAATGGCCTCCTTTGAGAGTACAAGAAGTTTCGAGGCCAACGGAGCAACAGGACCCGCACTTCCTGCACAAACCGGACACATTCCCTCTCGATACCCAGAGACTATCTCGAAGAACGGGCCTAGACTTGGTCTGTCATCTCGCGATGACATGCACTAACACAGAGAAGTAGTGATTCACCGTGGACTACACCCTCTCGGTGCCGAATAATGCCCTAGACCGCCGGGGCCACCGGATGGGTGCTCGATATAGAGAGCGCCCGAGGGGGGAGGGGGAGGGCACCCCTTCATGCGTGTGGCCCATGCATATGCATGCAGGGGTGGTGTGCTATTTGAATAAGAAACGCACGTCCTTGACGTGACACGTGCCTCACAAACCACACCCACGGGCGGGAACGTCGAGGACTGGCTGCGTCCGTCCCCGAGACAAAATCTTCAGTGGGTGATCCTGTGACAGAATGAGCCTAGACTTGGTTTGTTATCTCGCGATGACATGCACTAACACGGAGAAGCAGTTATTCACCGTGGACTACACCCTCTCGGTGCCGAATAATGCCCTAGACCGCCGGGGCCACCGGAAGGGTGCTTAATATGGAGACCGCCCGAGGGGGGGGGGAGGGAACCCCTACATGCGTGTGGCCCATGCATATGCATGGAGGGGTGGTGTGCTATTTGAATAAGCAACGCACGTCCTTGACGTGGCACGTACCTCACAAACCACACACATGGGCGGGAACGTCGAGGACCGGCTGCGTTCGTCCCCGAGACAGAGTCTTCGGTGGGTGATCCCGTGACAGAACGGGCCTAGACTTGGTCTGTCATCTTGAGATGACATGCACTAACACGAAGAAGCAGTTACTCCCCGTGGCCTACCCCCTCTAGGTGCCGAACAACGCCCTAGACCGCCGGGGCCACCGGAGGGGTGCCGTCTGTAGAACCGGACGAGGCCCATCCGAAGAAGAAAACACAAGACGGTAATTATGATATGCTATGGTTGTGTGCCAAGCATGGAAGAAAAAAAAATATAATACATATTATCGAGAATGCATAAGAAGGAAAGAGATGTAGGCTAGATGCTTTACCGAGAGCGCCTCTCGGAAAAGGTGGCCATTACCGAGAGCCGAGTATCGACCCTCGGTAACCACTGCTCTAATTTTTTTCCTTATCTTTTTGTTTTTGTTTTGCACTATCATTTTTGTATCTCATATTTCATATGCTTTTATGACCAAAGTTTGTAAATTCCATGACTTTTGATGAATTTTTTCGATAAAAAAGACTTTTCATGCACTTATATATATATATATATATATATATATATGTGCTTTTTGGGTTAGATTTGTTCAAAACTCAACTTTAAAGAGTGTAAAGTAAAAAACATGAGAAGAAGCAGTTGTTGACCATGGCCTACCCCCTCTCTCGGTGCCGGTCAACTTTCTAGACCGGCACCGAGAGAGAACTTTAATGAGTGTAAAGTAATAAACATGAGAAGAAGCAGTTGTTAACCGTGGCCTACCCCCTCTCTCGGTGCCGGTCAACTTCCTAGACCGCTGGGGCCATCGAATAGCCCATGCATATACATGCGATGGCCTCCTTTGAGAGCAGAAGAAGTTTCGAGGCCGACAGAGCAACAGGACCCGCACTTCCTGCACAAACCGGACACATTCCCTCTCGATACCCATAGACTATCTTAAAGAACGGGCCTAGACTTGGTTTGTCATCTCGCGATGACATGCACTAACACGGAGAAGCAGTTATTCACCGTGGACTACAACCTCTCGGTGCCGAATAATGCCCTAGACCGTGCGGGGCCACCGGATAGGTGCTCGATATAGAGACCACTCGAGGGGGGGGAGGGCACCCCTACATGCGTGTGGCCCATGCATATGCATGCAGGGGTGGTGTGCTATTTGAATAAGCAATGCACGTCCTTGACGTGACACGTGCCTCACAAACCACACACATGGGCGGGAACGTCGAGGACCGGCTGCGTCCGTCCCCGAGACAGAATCTTCGGTGGGTGATCCGGTGACAGAACGAGCCTAGACTTGGTCTGTCATCTCGCAATGACATGCACTAACACGGAGAAGCAATTAATCACCGTGGACTACACCCTCTCGGTGCCGAATAACACCCTAGACCGCCGGGGCCACCGGATGGGTGCTCGAGATGGAGACCGCCCGAGGGGAGGGGGGAGGGCACACCTACATGCGTGTGGCCCATGCATATGCATGGAGGGGTGGGTGTGCTATTTGAATAAGCAACGCACGTCCTTGATGTGGCACGTGCCTCACAAACCACACACATGGGCGGGAACGTCGAGGACCGGCTGCATTCATCCCCGAGACAAGGTCTTCGGTGGGTGATCCCGTAACAGAACGAGCCTAGAATTGGTCTGTCATCTCGCGATGACATGCACTAACACGAAGAAGTAGTTATTCCCCGTGGCCTACCCCCTCTAGGTGCGGAACAACACCCTAGACCGTCGGGGCCACCGGAGGGGTGCCGGTCTCTAGAACCGGACGAGGCCCATCGGAAGAAGAAAACACAAGACGATAATTATGATGTGCTAAGGTTGTTTGCCAAGCATGGAAGAAAACAACAACAAAAAGTATAATACATATTATCGAGAATGCACAAGAAGGAAAGAGATGTAGGTTAGATGCTTTACTGAGAGCGCCTCTCGGAAAAGGTGGCCATTACCGAGATCCGAGTATCGACCCTTGGTAACCACTGCTCTACCGAGAGTCCTCTCGGCATAACTGCAACAGCCAAGTGTCTTCAGCTCCCAGTGCATGCCTCTTTGCCGAGTACCGCCCTCGGTAAAATTTTGTTCCCAGTTTTGTTCATGCTGTTTTTTGCTCGAGTTGGTGCGGCAAAGACATTTATACAATACTCAAACTTGCATTTCAAGTCACACAGGTTAACAACAAACTCACATAAGCATTAATCCATAAATAGTTCACACAAACTTCATTTCAAATCACAAAGTAGCTCTTTAGTACAAGTGCCTATTGACTAATTAAACAACAAAGTGGTCTGCATGCATGCACCATATGATAAAAAGCAACACCACAATTATGACAAACTGAAAGAGAATTATGAAGTTCTTCAACCCACTGAACCAGCTAAGCCGTGTCTGGCTTGCACCATTGCGTAATTCTGTTTTTCTCTTTTGCTTAAGCAAATACTGATTGTAATGATTCTCTGCCATCTCTCTGTTGTTGAAGAGGCGTAGGAGTTGCCTTCATAACGAAGTATTTGTTCATTGCATTCCGACCATGAATTGTAGACTCCTGGACACCGTCCTCTGTACACCACATACCACTTCATCTACAAAAGAACAAGAAATAAGGCACATCATACATAATCAACATAAGCATTCATCACTCATGCAATCAAAAGCATCGCAAGTGGCCATCCAAGTCCATATCAGCAGGTACATAACTATACCACTAAATCATCGTCAAACTATCTAGGTGACTACTCCGAGGTGTAGTCGGTGAAACCAGTGATCGTCGAGTCAGAGCACGTGGGGGCATCCCCCAAAGTGGAGGACCAAGCGTCATCGGGAATGATGGTCGGTGGACTCTCCTTACGTGGTGTAGCCTTGCCCTCCTTAGCTGGGGGATTCTTCTTGGCCAGATCCACAAAAAACTTCATTAGGATTAGCTGTGGGTTCTTCTCAAGGAGTGCCTCCAAGCGGTCGTCGGCGCTCTTCTCCTTTTCTATGGAGTCGACCCTAATGGAAGCTTCGCCATTGGAGGAAGCCATAGCCAAAAAATCGATCGATGCTAACACCTTTCATCACACAATGGAAAATAACATAAGAATCAAACATCAAAGATATAACATGAAGAGCTCACGCAGAACAACTCTCATCGACACTCTCTCACGTATATACGGTGGACACTCTTGCTGGTGGTGGTATATATGGTGGACACTCTCTCACAGGTATTTCAACTTTCGGTGATGGTTGAGTTGGGTGAGCCCCTCATGCGTTATCAAGATATAACATGAGGAGCTCACCCAAATCAACTGTCATCGCTCAAAAGTTGATATTTCTTCCTCCAAGAACAACTCTCATCGACACTATCTCACGTATCTCATCGGTCACATCCACACATAGCATCCATGCATACAGCATTATCAACAATTATCTACATTTTTTCTTTTGAAAAAAATGTATCTACATGGCATCCATCCATCTATCAATCCATCCATCCATCCATCTATCAATCCATCCATCTATCTATGCACCCATCTATCAATCCATCCATCTATCTATGCATCCTTCTATCAATCCATCCATCTATCTATGCATCCATCTATCAATCCATCCATCTATCTATGCATCCATCTATCAATCCATCCATCTATCTATGCATCCATCTATCAATCCATCCATCTATCTATGCATCCATCTATCAATCCATCTATCTATACACACACGGAGAGGAGGAGGGGGGCTCACCGGAGGGAGGAGCTCGGTGTGGTGTGGGGGGCGGCGGTGGAGGGGGCACCGGTCGGCGGAGGGGCGCCGGTCGGTGGGGAGCAGAGGAGTGGAGGGGCGCCGGTCGGTGGGGAGTAGAGAGAAGAAACAACAAGGGGGAAATATGCTTTAGTAGTAGACGTCACATTTACTGAGTGCTTGTCGGTGCGGCCCTCGGAAAAAATCAACTCTAGATCTAGGTTAGATGATTTACCGAGAGCAGCTCTCGGAAAATACGCCCCCCTAGATCTAGGTTAGATGCTTTACCGAGCGTCACTCTCGGAAAAAGTGGACATTACCGAGGGCCGATAGTCGACCCTCGGTAAGTACTGCTCTAAAAGAAACTTCCTTCTCTTTGCGTTTTTGTTTGGCGCTATCTTTTTTGTATCTCATATTTCATATGTTTTTACGACCAAAGTTTGAAATTCATTTGTTCAAAACTCAACTTTAAAGAGTGTAAAGTAAAAAAACATGAGAAGAAGTAGTATTTGACCGTGGCCTACCCCGTCTCTCGGTGCCGGTAAACTTCCTAGACCGGCACCGAGAGAGAACTTTAAAGAGTGTAAAGTAAAAAACATGAGAAGAGGCAGTTGTTGACCGTGGCCAACCCCCTCTCTCGGTGCGGGTCAACTTTCTAGACCGGCACCGAGAGAGAACTTTAAAGAGTGTAATTTAATAAACATGAGAAAAAGAGGTTTTTGACCGTGGACTACCCCCTCTCTCGGTGCCGGTCAACTTTCTAGACCGGCACCGAGAGAGAACTTTAAAGAGTGTAAAGTAAAAAAACATGAGAAGAGGCAGTTGTTGACCGTGGCCAACCCCCTCTCTCGGTGTCGGCCAACTTCTTAGAACGGCACCGAGAGAGAACTTTAAAGAGTGTAAAGTAAAAAACATGAGAAGAAGCAGTTGTTGACTGTGGCCTACCCCCTCTCTCGGTGCCGGTCAACTTTCTAGACCGGCACCGAGAGAGAACTTTAATGAGTGTAAAGTAATAAACATGAGAAGAAGCAGTTGTTGACCGTGGCCTACCCCGTCTCTCGGTGCCGATCAACTTCCTAGACCGCCGGGGCCACCGGATAGCCCGTGCATATACATGCGATGGCCTCCTTTGAGAGCACAAGAAGTTCTGAGGCCAACGGAGCAACAGGACCCGCACTTCCTGCACAAACCGGACATATTCCCGCTCGATACCCAAAGACTATCTCGAAGAACGGGCCTCGACTTGGTCTGTCATCTCACGATGACATGCACTAACACGGAGAAGCAGCTATTCACCATGGACTACACCCTCTCAGTGCCGAATAATGACCTAGACCATCGGGGCCGCTGGATGGGTGCTCGATATAGAGATCGCCCGAGGGGGGGAGGGAACCCCTACATGCGTGTGGCCCATGCATATGCATGGAGGGGTGGTGTACTATTTGAATAAGCAATGCACGTCCTTGACGTGACACGTGCCTCACAAACCACACACACACACGAGCGAGAACGTCGAGGACCGGCTGCGTCCGTCCCCGAGACAGAATCATCGGTGGGTGATCCCGTGACAGAACGAGCCTAGACTTCGTCTGTCATCTCGTGATGACATGCACTAACACGGAGAAGAAGTTATTC
>NC_041393.1:776135114-776135686 GCF_002162155.2 Triticum dicoccoides
CATGGAGGGGTGGTGTGCTATTTGAATAAGCAAAGCACATCCTTGACGTGGCACGTGCCTCACAAACCACACACACGGGTAATCCCGTAACAGAACAGGCCTAGACTTGGTCTGTCATCTCGCGATGACATGCACTAACACGAAGAAGCAGTTATTCCCCGTGGCCTACCCCCTCTAGGTGCCGAACAACGCCCTAGACCGCCGGGGCCACCGGAGGGGTGCCGGTCTCTAGAACCGGACGAGACCCATCTGAAGAAGAAAACACAAGACGGTAATTATGATGTGATAAGGTTGTTTGCCAAGCATGGAAGAAAACAAAAAAAAGTATAATACATATTATCGAGAATGCACATGAAGGAAAGAGATGTAGGTTAGATGCTTTACCGAGAGCGCCTCTTGGAAAAGGTGGCCATTACCGAGAGCGGAATATCGACCCTCGGTAACCACTGCTCTAATTTTTCCCCTTCTCTTTTTGTTTTTGTTTTGCACTATCTTTTTTGTATCTCAAATTTCATATGCTTTTACGACCAAAGTTTGTAAATTCCATGACTTTTGATGAATTTTTTCGATAA
>NC_041393.1:776135921-776151394 GCF_002162155.2 Triticum dicoccoides
ATATATGCTTTTTGGGTTAGATTTGTTCAAAACTCAACTTTAAAGAGTGTAAAGTAAAAAACATGAGAAGAAGCAGTTATTGGCCGTGGCCTACCCCCTCTCTCGGTGCTGGGCAACTTTCTAGACCAGCACCGAGAGAGAACTTTAAAGAGTGTAAAGTAAAAAACATGAGAAGAGCAGTTGTTGACCGTGGCCTACCCCCTCTCTTGGTGCCGGCCAACTTCCTAGAACGGCACTGAGAGAGAATTTTAAAGAGTGTAAAGTAAGAAAACATGAGAAGAAGCAGTTTTTGACCGTCGCCTACCTCCTCTCTCAGTGCCAGTCAACCTCCTAGACCGGCACCGAGAGAGAACTTTAAAGAGTGTAAAGTAAATAACATGAGAAGAGGCAGTTGTCGACCGTGGCCTACCCCCTCTATCGGTGCGGGTCAACTTTCTAGACCGACACCGAGAGAGAACTTTAAAGAGTGTAAAGTAATAAACATGAGAAGAAGCAGTTGTTGACCGTGGCCTCCCCCTGTCTCAGTGCCGGTCAACTTTCTAGACCGGCACCGAGAGAGAACTTTAAAGAGTGTAAAGTAAAAAACATGAGAAGAGGTAGTTGTTGACCGTGGCCTACCCCCTCTCTCGGTGCCGGCCAACTTCCTAGAACGGCACTGAAAGAGAACTTTAAAGAGTGTAAAGTAAAAAAAACATGAGAAGAAGCAGTTGTTGACTATGGCCTACCCCCTCTCCCGGTGCCGGTTAACTTTCTAGACCGGCACCAAGAGAGAACTTTAATGAGTGTAAAGTAATAAACATGAGAAGAAGCAGTTGTTGACCGTTGATGACCCACAAGTGTAGGGGATCTACCGTAGTCCTTTCGATAAGTAAGAGTGTCGAACCCAACGAGGAGCAGAAGGAAATGATAAGCGGTTTTCAGTAAGGTATTCTCTGCAAGCACTGAAATTGTAGGTAATAGATAGTTTTGTGATAAGATAAATTGTAACGAGTGTTGGTGTCAAAACCGGCGGATCTCGGGTAGGGGGTCCCGAACTATGCGTCTAAGGCTAATGGTAAGAGGAGACTGGGGACTCGATGTTTACCCAGGTTCGGGCCCTCTCGATGGAGGTAATACCCTACTTCCTGCTTGATTGATCTTGATGGTATGAGTATTACAAGAGTTGATCTACCACGAGATCGTAGATGCTAAAACCCTAGAAGCTAGCCTATGGTTATGATTGTCCTTGTCCTACGGACTAAACCCTCCGGTTTATATAGACATCGGAGGGGGCTAGGGTTACTCAGAGTCGGTTACAAAGAAGGAGATCTAACATCCGAATCACCAAGCTTGCCTTCCACGCAAAGGAGAGTCCCATCCGGACACGGGATGAAGTCTTTAATCTTGTATCTTCATAGTCCAACAGTCCGGCCAAAGTACGTAGTCCGGCTGTCCGGATACCCCCTAATCTAGGACTCCCTCAGTAGCCCCTAAACCAGGCTTCAATGACGATGAGTCTGTCGCGCAGATTGTCTTTGGCATTGCAAGGCGGGTTCCACCTTCGAATACTCCAAAGTAATTTTCGAACACTCAAATCGTGTCCGGCTCTGCAAGACAAATTTCATATACCACCGTAGAGAGAAAAATATTCCACAAATCTAATCTGCTGGCAACTCCTCATAGCGTGACATCATGCCATGGCCCGATCATTATTCGAACCATTTTTCACAACTAGCCACCGCACACATTGCGAGGCGGTTTCCTTAGCACGTCTTGTCAAAGCAGAGATCGTGTCCCCTTATTGCGGGATCCTCATCAATACGGGTATGGGTAACCCAACTGTGCCATCAATCGTGACGCTTGGAAAATGAGTGATTTTGACAGGCAAGTGGGGAGGCGCACATTTTTCACCGCCTTTATGAAGGGATAAGGATCTCCCGTCCTCACCCACGCCTTCTTCCTCCTTCGCTCATCCATTCTCGCACTCTCGAGCCCCAGCGCCCAAGTTCTCACCTTCTCCGTAGCACCATTCACAGCATGTCCGGAGCGGGAGGCAAGTGGACGGAGGAGGACATTACTAAGCTTCGGGCGGCCGGATACCTGGCCGAAAACATCGCGCACAGGCTTCCAGCGGAGGGAAATATCACCCCCACCCCAAAGTCTTGGGAGAGAGTAGTGTTTCTCCCTCATTTCGTCCGAGGACTAGGATTTCCACTTCACCCGTTCGTCTGTGGGCTCATGTATTACTACGGGCAAGATTTTCATGATCTAGCCCCAAATTTCATCCTCAACATCTCGATGTTCATCATGGTGTGCGAGGCCTTCCTCCGCATCAAGCCCCACTTCGGCATGTGGCTGCAAATCTTCTGCGTGAAGCCGAAGATCGTGAGTGGCCAACAGGCGGAGTGCGGAGGCGCCATGGTGGGAAAAATGCCCAATGTTACATGGCTTGACGGCTCCTTCGTGGAGACCGTGAAAGGGTGGCAATCGGGGTGGTTCTACATCACCGAGCCGCGCGATGCCAACTTGGCGGCGGCGCCCAAATTTTGGTCCGGCATCCCCATGCGGCTCACTTCCTGGGAAAAGAAGGGCCTGGCCCGGGGCAAACCTGCGGAGCTGACCGGACTCGAGACCTGTATCGAAAGTATGAGGGGCAAGAAGATCAAGGTTTTCAACGCAGTCCAGGTCATGCTCGTCCACCGGATCCTCCCGTGTCAAAGACGGGTATTCAATATGTGGGAGTTCGATCCGGCCGAACACCAGATGCTGCTGGAGCTCTTCGACACGACGCACAAAGACATCTGGAAGGTGCTGTTCAAGACTGGCAAAGTTCCTCCTCCCATTTTTGAGGACCGTGGACTCAGCGCAAAGCGCCTCGCCAATCCGGTAATTCCTCTGATCATCATAAAATGTACCTTTCCTAACATATTCGTGGGAGGATTTGAAGTCAACATCCTTATCAAACAGGATTATGTGGTGACGGCGGAGCGGATCGACTGTCCGGCTCCGCTACCTGAAGATCCAACAACCGCACTCCTAACGGAGATGCTGGTTCCGGCGCATTACAAGGTGCGGGAGAAGAAGGCCGAAAAGAAGGCCACGGGGACCAGAAAGGGTCTCCGGCACGAGGTTGCACCGGACGCCTCGCCCGAAGACGATGAGGCGCACTCCTCCCACGAAGGGGAGGAGAAGAAGAGGAAGGCCGCCCCATCCGAGGAGGCCGAAAGGTCCAAGAAAGCGGCCGCCGGGACTAGGAAAGATCTCCGGCGCAGGGTCGTGATAGACTCATCGTCCGAGGACGCCGAGGCAGATTCCTCCCATGGAGATGGGGGAAAACATGAAGAAATGCCCCCTCCCCGCACTGGGGAGGAGAAGAAAAGGAAAGCCGCCCCGCAGGGGAGGCTAGGTGTCACGCCCAATATGCGTTACTATCCTAAAGAGACTCAAAGGTCCCACCAAGGATAGAACCGCATATTGAAACGCTTTTTTAAGGTGGATATCATTACATCAACATTACATAATAAATGGGGATACATACAAAAGGCATACGATGCCACACGAATACAACATCATCTTACATAAAAGCACCATCCGACTACGGATGAAACACAAACAGAAACTCAAACGACATCCACCCTGCTAGCCCAGGCTGCCGACCTGGAACCTATCCCCTGATCGAAGAAGAAGCAGAGGAAGAACTCCAAAACAAGCAAACATAGCTCTCGCGTCATGATCATCGCACAACCTGTACCTGCAACTGTTGTTGTAGTAATCTGTGAGCCACGAGGACTCAGCAACCCCATTACCATGGGTAGCAAGACTAGCAAAGCTTAATGGGAAAGGAAGGGGGTAAAGTGGTGAGGTTGCAGCAGCGACTAAGCATATATGGTGGCTAACATACACAAATAAGAGCGAGAAGAGAAGCAAAGGAACGGTCGTGAAGCTAGCAATGATCAAGAAGTGATCCTGAACTCCTACTTACGTCAAACATAACCCGAAACCGTGTTCACTTCCCGGACTCCGCCGAAAAGAGACCATCACGGCTACACACGCGGTTGATGCGTTTTAATTAGGTCAAGTGTCAAGTTATCTACAACCGGACATTAACAAATTCCCATCTGCCCATAACCGCGGGAACGCCTTTTGAATGTTTATACCCTGCAGGGGTGTCCCAACTTAGCCCATGATAAGCTCTCGCAATCAACGAAGGATATACCTTCTCCCAGGAAGACCCGATCAGACTCGGAATCCCAGTTTACAAGACATTTCGACAATGGTAAAACAAGACCAGCAAGACCACCCGACTGTGCCGACAAATCCCGATAGGAGCTGCACATATCTCGTTCTCAGGGCACAACGGATGGGCAATCCGTACAACTAAAACCAGACTTCGAGTTTCCCCGAGGTGGCGCTGCAAAGGGCTCTAGTTTGGACCAGCACTCAGAGGATCTCTGGCCCGGGGGCGGGGGGTAAATAAAGATGACCCTCGGGCTCGCGAAAACCCAAGGGAAAAAGGCTTAGGTGGCAAATGGTAAAACCAAGCTTGGGCCTTGCTGGAGGAGTTTTTATTCAAAGCGAACTGTCAAGGGGGTCCCATAAATCACCCAACCCCGTAAGGAACGCAAAATCCGGGAACATAACACCAGTATGACGGAAACTAGGGCAGCAAGAGTGGAACAAAACACCAGGCATAAGGCCGAGTCTTCCACCCTTTACCAAGTATATAGATGCATTAAATTAAGATAAGAGATATTGTGATATCCCAACATAATCCTGTCCATCATGGGGCAATCTTCAACTTCACCTGCAACTAACAATGCTATAAGAGGGGCTGAGCAAAGTGGTAACATAGCCAAGTAATGGTTTGCTAGGAAGGGTGAAAAGGTTAGAGGCTGACATGGCAATTTGGGAGGCTTGAAGAGCAAATGATAGGTAGCGCAGCAAAGCGATAGAATGAAGCAACTGAAGGAAATATGCCCTAGAGGCAATAATAAAGTTATTATTTATTTCCTTATTTCATGATAAATGTTTATTATTCATGCTAGAATTGTATTAACCGGAAACATGATACATGTGTGAATACATAGACAAACAGAGTGTCACTAGTATGCCTCTACTTGACTAGCTCGTTGATCAAAGATGGTTATGTTTCCTAGCCATGGACAAAGAGTTGTCATTTTATTAACGGGATCACATCATTAGGAGAATGATGTGATTGACTTGACCCATTCCGTTAGCTTAGCACTTGATCGTTTAGTATGTTGCTATTGCTTTCTTCATGACTTATACATGTTCCTATGACTATGAGATTATGCAACTCCCGTTTACCGGAGGAACACTTTGTGTGCTACCAAACGTCACAACGTAACTGGGTGATTATAAAGGTGCTCTACAGGTGTCTCCAAAGGTACTTGTTGGGTTGGCGTATTTCGAGATTAGGATTTGTCACTCCGATTGTCGGAGAGGTATCTCTGGGCCCACTCAGTAATGCACATCACTATAAGCCTTGCAAGCATTGCAGCTAATGAGTTAGTTGCGGGATGATGTATTACGGAACGAGTAAAGAGACTTGCCGGTAACGAGATTGAACTAGGTATTGAGATACCGACGATCGAATCTCGGGCAAGTAACATACCGATGACAAAGGGAACAACGCATGTTGTTATGCGGTCTGACCGATAAAGATCTTCGTAGAATATGTGGGAGCCAATATGAGCTTCCAGGTTCCGCTATTGGTTATTGACCGGAGACGTGTCTCGGTCATGTCTACATAGTTCTCGAACCCGCAGGGTCCGCACGCTTAAGGTTTCGATGACAGTTATATTATGAGTTTATGTGTTTTGATGTACCGAAGGAGTTCGGAGTCCCGGATGAGATCCGGGAAATGACGAGGAGTCTCGAAATGGTCGAGACGTAAAGATCGATATATTGGACGACTATATTCGGACTTTGGAAAGGTTCTGAGTGATTCGGGTATTTTTCAGAGTACCGGAGAGTTACGGGAATTCGCCGGGGAGTATATGGGCCTTATTGGGCCATACGGGAATATAGGAGAGAGGCTCAAAGGAAGGAGGTGTGCAGCCCCCCTCTGGTCCGAATTGGACAAGGGGTGCAGCCCCCTTTTCCTTCCTCGTCTCCCCCTCTTTCCTTCTCTCCTACTCCAACAAGGAAGGGAGGGAGTCCTACTCCCGGTGGGAGGAGGACTCCTCCTGGCGCGCCCCTCCTGGTCGGCCGACCCCCTCCCCCTGGCTCCTTTATATAAGGGGGTAGGGAGGCACCTCTAGGCACAACAACAATTGATCCCTTGGATCTCTTAGCCGTGTGCGGTGCCCCCCTCCATCATAGTCCACCTCGATAATATCGTAGCGGTGCTTAGGCGAAGCCCTGCGACGATAGAACATCAAGATCGTCACCACACCGTCGTGCTGACGGAACTCTTCCTCGACACTCAGCTGGATCGGAGTTCGAGGGACGTCATCGAGCTGAACGTGTGCTAGAACTCGGAGGTGCCGTAGTTTCGGTGCTTGATCGGTCGGGCCGTGAAGACGTACGACTACATCAATAGCGTTGTGCTAACGCTTCTGCTTTCGGTCTACGAGGGTACGTGGACACACTCTCCCCGCTCGTTGCTACGCATCACCATGATCTTGCGTGTGCGTAGGTTTTTTTTTGAAATTACTACGTTCCCCAACAGTGGTATCCGAGCCAGGTTTTATGCGTAGATGTCATATGAACGAGTAGAACACAAGTGAGTTGTGGGCGATATAAGTCATGTTGCTTACCAGCATGTCATACTTTGGTTCAGCGGTATTGTGAGATGAAGCGGCCCGGACCGACATTACGCGTACGCTTACGCGAGACTGATTTCACCGCCACGAGCACTAGTTGCTTAAAGGTGATTGGCGGGTGTCTGTCTCTCTCACTTTAGTTGAACCGAGTGTGGCTACGCCCAGTCCTTGCGAAGGTTAAAACAGCACCAACTTGACAAACTATCGTTGTGGTTTTGATGCGTAGGTAAGAACGGTTCTTGCTCAGCCCGTAGCAGCCACGTAAAATTTGCAACAACAAAGTAGAGGACATCTAACTTGTTTTTGCAGGGCATGTTGTGATGTGATATGGTCAAGACGTGATGCTATATTTTATTGTATGAGATGATCATGTTTTGTAACCGAAGTTCGGCAACTGGCAGGAGCCATATGGTTGTCGCTTTATTGTATGAAATGCAAACGCCCTGTAATTGCTTTACTTTATCTCTAAGCGGTAGCGATAGTCGTAGAAGCAATAGATGGCGTAACGACAACGATGCTACAATGGAGATCAAGGTGTCGCGCCGGTGATGATGGTGATCACGACGGTGCTTCGGAGCTGGAGATCACAAGCACAAGATGATGATGGCCATATCATATCACTTATATTGATTGCATGTGATGTTTATCCTTTATGCATCTTATCTTGCTTTGATTGACGGTAGCATTTTAAGATGATCTCTCACTAATTATCAAGAAGTGTTCTCCCTGAGTATGCACCATTGTGAAAGTTCTTCGTGCTGAGACACCACGTGATGATCGGGTGTGATAGGATCTACGTTCAAATACAACGGGTGCAAAACAGTTGCACACGCGGAATACTCAAGTTAAACTTGACGAGCCTAGCATATACAGATATGGCCTCGGAACACGGAGACCGAAAGGTCGAGCGTGAATCATATAGTAGATATGATCAACATAGTGATGTTCACCATTGAAAACTACTCCATCTCACGTGATGATCGGACATGGTTTAGTTGATTTGGATCACGTGATCACTTAGATGACTAGAGAGATGTCTGTCTAAGTGGGAGTTCTTAAGTAATATGATTAACTGAACTTAAATTTATCATGAACTTAGTCCTGGTAGTATTTTGCAAATTATGTTGTAGATCAATAGCTTGCGTTGTTGCTTTCATATGTTTATTTTAATATGTTCCTAGAGAAAATTGTGTTGAAAGATGTTAGTAGAAATGATGCAGATTGGATCCGTGATCTGAGGTTTATCCTCATTGCTGCACAGAAGAATTATGTCCTTAATGCACCGCTAGGTGACAGACCTATTGCAGGAGCAGATGCAGACGTTATGAACGTTTGGCTAGCTCAGTATGATGACTACTTGATCGTTTAGTGCACCATGCTTAACGGCTTAGAATCGGGACTTCAAAGACGTTTTGAATGTCATGGACCATATGAGATGTTCCAGGAATTGAAGTTAATATTTCAAGCAAATACCCGAGTTGAGAGATATGAAGTCTCCAACAAGTTCTATGGCTAAAAGATGGACGAGAATCGCTTAACTAGTGAGCATGTGCTCAGATTGTCTAGGTACTACAATCGCTTGAATCAAGTGGGAGTTAATTTTCCAGATAAGATAGTGATTAACAGAGTTCTCTAGTCACCATCACCAAGTTAGTAGAACTTTGTGATGAACTATAGTATGCAAGGGATGACGAAAACGATTCCCGAGCTATTCATGATGTTGAAATCGACGAAGGTAGAAATCAAGAAAGAGCATCAAGTGTTGATGGTTGACAAGATCACTAGTTTCAACAAAAGGGCAAAGGGAAAGAAAGGGGAACTTCAAGTAGAATGACAAGCAAGTTTTCACTCCCATGAAGAAGCCCAAAGCTGAACCAAAGCCTGAAACTGAGTGCTTACACTGCAAAGGAAATGGTCACTGGAAACGGAAATACCCTGAATATTTGGTGGATAAGAAGGATGGCAGAGTGAACAAGGGTATATTTGATATACAGGTTATTGATGTGTACCTTACTAGTGTTTATAGTAGCCCCTGAGTATTTGATACTTGTTCGGTTGCTAAAAATTAGTGACTCGAAACAGGAGTTATAGAATAAACAAAGACTAGTTGAGGGTGAAGTGACGATGTATATTGGAAGTGGTTCCAAGATTGATATGATCATCATCGCACACTCCCTATACTTTCGGGGTTAGTGTTAAACCTAAATAAATGTTATTTGGCGTTTGCGTTGAACACGAATATGATTTGATCATGTTCATTGCGATACGGTTATTCATCTAAAGTCAAAGAATAATTGTTGTTCTATTTACATGAATAAAACCTTCGATGGTCATACACCCAATGAAAATAGTTTGTTGGATCTCGATCGTAGTGATACACATATTCATAATATTGATGCCAAAAGATGCAAAGTTAATAATGATAGTGCAACTTATTTGTGGCCCTGCCGTTTGGGTCATATCGGTGTAAAGCGCATGAAGAAACTCCATAAAGATGGATTTTCGGAATCACTTGGTTATAAATCATTTGATGCTTGCGAACCGTGCCTTTTGGGCAAGATGACTAAAACTCCGTTCTCCAGAACAATGGAACGAGCTACTGACTTATTGGAAAGAATACATACCGATGTATGCAGTCCAATGAGTATTGATGCTCATGGCGGGTATCGTTATTTTCTGACCTTCACAAGATGATTTGAGCAAATATGAGTATATCTACTTAATGAAGCACAAGTCTGAAACATTTGAAAAGTTCAAAGAATTTCAGAGTGAAGTGGAGAATCATCGTAACAAGAAAATAAAGTTTCTGCGATTTGATCGCGAAGACAAATATTTGAGTTACGAGTTTGGCCTTCAGTTAAAATAATGTGGAATAGTTTCACAAACTCATGCCACTTGGAACACCACAGCGTAACGGTGTGTCGGAAAGTCGTAACCGCACTTTATTGGATATTGTGCAATCTATGATATCTCTTATCGGTTTACCACTATCGTTTTGGGGTTATGCATTAGAGACAGTTGCATTCACTTTAAATAGGGCACCATCAAAATCCGTTGAGACGACGCCTTATGAACTGTGGTTTGGCAAGAAACCAAAGTTGTCGTTTCTTAAAGTTAGGGATTGCGATGCTTATGTGAAAAAGTTTCAACCTGATAAGCTCAAACCTAAATCGGAGAAGTGCGTCTTCATAGAATACCCAAAGGAAACTGTTGGGTACACCTTCTATCCGAGATCCGAAGGCAAGTTATTCGTTGCTAAGATGGATCCTTTCTAGAGAAGGAGTTTCTCTCGAAAGAAGTGAGTGGGAGGAAAGTAGAACTTGATAAGGTAATTGTATCTTCTCCCAAATTGGAAAGTAGTTCATCACAGAAATTAGTTCCAGTGATGCCTACACCGATTAGTGAGGAAGTTAATGATGATGATCATGAAACTTCGGATCAAGTTACTACAGAAACTCGTAGGTCTTCCAGAGTATGGTCCGCACCAGACTGGTACGGTAATCCTTTTCTGAAAGTCATGTTACTAGACCATGGTAAACCTACGAACTATGAGGAAGCGATGATGAGCCCAGATTCCGCGAAATGTATTAAGGCCATGAAATCTAAGATGGGATCCATGTATAAGAACAAAATGTGGACTTTGGTTGTCTTGTCCATTGATCGGCAAGCCATAGAAAATAAATGGATCTTCAAGAGGAAGACGGACACTGATAGTAGTGTTACTATCTACAAAGCTCGACAAGTTCAAAGTGTTGAATATGATGAGATTTTCTCACTCGCAACGATGCTTAAGTCTGTCCGATCATGTTAGCAATTGCCACATTTTATGAAATCTGGCAAATGGATATCAAAACTGTGTTCCTGAATGGATTTCTGGAAGAAGAGTTGTATATGATGCAACCAGAAGGTTTTGTCGATCCGAAAGGTGCTAACAAAATGTGCAAGCTCCAGCGATCCATTAATGGACTGGTGCAAGCATCTCGGAGTTGGAATATACGCTTTGATGAGTTGATCAAAGCATATGGTTTTATACAGACTTTTGGAAAGGCCTATATTTACAAGAAAGTGAGTAGGAGCACTACAGCCTTTCTGAAATGATGTAGAATTTTCTGGAAAGCATAAAGGAGTGTTTGAAAGGAGTTTTCAAAGAAAGACCTCAGTGAAGCTGCTTACACATTGAGCATCAAGATCTATAGAGATAGATCAAGACGCTTGATAAGATTTTTCAATGAGTACATACCTTGAGAAGATTTTGAAGTAGTTCAAAATGGAACAGTCAAAGAAGGAGTTCTTTCCTGTGTTGCATGGTGTGAAGTTGAGTAAGACTCAAAACCCGACCATGGCAGAAAATAGAAAGAGAATGAAAAGTTATTCCCTATGCCTCAGTCATAGGTTCTATAAAGTACGCTATGCTGTGTACCAGACCTATTGTATACCTTGCTCTGAGTTTGGCAAAGGAATACAATTTTGATCTAATATTAGATCACTGGACATCGGTCAAAAATATCCTTAGTGAGGACTAAGGAGATGTTTCTCGATTATGGAGGTGATAAAAGAGTTCGTCGTAAAGAGTTGCATCGATGCAAGCTTTTACACCGATCCAGATGACTCTAAGTCTCAATCTGGATACATATTGAAAGTGGGAGCAATTAGATAGAGTAGCTCCATGCAGAGCATTGTAAACATATAATATTTGCAAAATACATACGGCTCTGAATGTGACAGACCTGTTGACTAAACTTCTCTCACAAGCAAAACATGATCATACCTTAGTACTCTTTGGGTGTTAATCACATAGCGATGTGAACTAGATTATTGACTCTAGTAAACCCTTTGGGTGTTGATCACATGACGATGTGAACTATGGGTATTAATCACATACAGATGTGAATATTGGTGTTAAATCACATGGCGATGTGAACTAGATTATTGACTCTAGTGCAAGTGGGAGACTGAAGAAAATATGCCCTAGAGGCAATAATAAAGATATTATTTATTTCCTTATTTCATGATAAATTTTTATTATTCATGCTAGAATTGTATTAACCGGAAACATGATACATGTGTGAATACATAGACAAACAGAGTGCCTCTACTTGACTAGCTCGTTAATCAAAGATGGTTATGTTTCCTAGCCATGGACAAAGAGTTGTCATTTGATTAACGGGATCACATCATTAGGAGAATGATGTGATTGACTTGACCCATTCCGTTAGCTTAGCACTTGATCGTTTAGTATGTTGCTATTGCTTTCTTCATGACTTATACATGTTCCTATGACTATGAGATTATGCAACTCCCGTTTACCGGAGGAACACTTTGTGTGCTACCAAACGTCACAACGTAACTGGGTGGTTATAAAGGTGCTCTACAGGTGTCTCCGAAGGTACTTGTTGGGTTGGCGTATTTCGAGATTAGGATTTGTCACTCCGATTGTCGGAGAGGTATCTCGGGCCCAATCAGTAATGCACATCACTATAAGCCTTGCAAGCATTGCAGCTAATGAGTTAGTTGCGGGATGATGTATTACGGAACGAGTAAAGAGACTTGCCGGTAACGAGATTGAACTAGGTATTGAGATACTGACGATCGAATCTCGGGCAAGTAACATACCGATGACAAAGGGAACAACGTATGTTGTTATGCGGTCTGACCGATAAAGATCTTCGTAGAATATGTGGGAGCCAATATGAGCATCCAGGTTCCGCTATTGGTTATTGACCGGAGACGTGTCTCGGTCATGTCTACATAGTTCTTGAACCCGCAGGGTCCGCACGCTTAAGGTTTCGATGATAGTTATATTATGAGTTTATGTGTTTTGATGTACCGAAGGAGTTCGGAGTCCCGGATGAGATCGGGGACATGACGAGGAGTCTCGAAATGGTCGAGACGTAAAGATCGATATATTGGATGACTATATTCGGACTTTGGAAAGGTTCTGAGTGATTCGGATATTTTTCGGAGTACCGGAGAGTTACGGGAATTCGCCGGGGAGTATATGGGCCTTATTGGGCCATACGGGAATAGAGGAGAGAGGCCGAAAGGAAGGAGGCATGCAGCCCCCCTCTGGTCCGAATTGGACAAGGGGTGCAGCCCCCTTTTCCTTCCTCGTCTCCCCGTCTTTCCTTCTCTCCTACTCCAACAAAGAAGGGGGGAGTCCTACTCCCGGTGGGAGGAGGACTCCTCCTGGCGCGCCCCTCCTGGCCGGCCGACCCCCTCCCCCTGGCTCCTTTATATACGGGGGCAGGGGGGCACCTCTAGGCACAACAACAATTGATCCCTTGGATATCTTCGCCGTGTGCAGTGCCCCCCTCCACCATAGTCCACCTCGATAATATCGTAGCGGTGCTTAGGCGAAGCCCTGCGATGATAGAACATCAAGATCGTCACCACGCCGTCGTGCTGACGGAACTCTCCCTCGACACTCGGCTGGATCGGAGTTCGAGGGACGTCATCGAGCTGAACATGTGCTAGAACTCGGAGGTGCCGTAGTTTCGGTGCTTGATCGGTCGAGCCGTGAAGACGTACAACTACATCAACAGCGTTGTGCTAACGCTTCCGCTTTCGGTCTACGAGGGTACGTGGACACACTCTCCCTGCTCGTTGCTATGCATCACCATGATCTTGCTTGTGCGTAGGTTTTTTTTTTTGAATTACTACGTTCCCCAACAGCAACTAGCATAGCAATGATAGTAGTGAGATCCAGGGTAGCGGTCATCTTGCCTGAAATCCCGCTAGGAAGAAGAACGAGTCCATGAAGAAGATGAAGCCACGAAGACGAACCAAGCGTAGACGAATGAATCCCCACGATCGCAACAAAACGGGAACTACCGAGAAGAAGCACACAACAAGGTAAACACACCATACATAGACAAGACATGATGCACAACCAAGCATGATGCATGACAAGGCTACATGAAGCTACTCATGGCAAGAGATGACGCAAACAAGAGCAACACATCAAGGCAAGTTTAAATGAGGCCGGAAATAACATATAACAAATCCGGTAGTCCTCATATGCATATTTCGAAATTGGTCCAGATCTGAATAAACCTTATGTTCAAGTTGTTAAACAGCAAGTTAAAGAGCACCAAGAGGATCTACACGAGATTCTAGTCAAGTTACATATAATGTTCATTTAATTCGGAGCTACGGCCTAGAAGATATGAGCAAAAGAAGATAAACATGGCATTGATGTAAAATACATACAAACATCAAGCAAACACCTCAAAACAAGGATGCAACATGATAATATGAAACTACATGCAAAATCAAGCAAGTTTCATATAGAGCACACTCAAAACGGAGCAACGGTTCAACACATACACTAAGTT
This sequence comes from Triticum dicoccoides, assembly GCF_002162155.2. Taxonomy (NCBI): domain Eukaryota; kingdom Viridiplantae; phylum Streptophyta; class Magnoliopsida; order Poales; family Poaceae; genus Triticum; species Triticum dicoccoides. The sequence goes on from NC_041393.1 coordinate 776,150,023, forward strand.
ATAACAACAATCTGTCCAAAACAGCAACTAGGCATCTAGCAAGCATCAAAACAACATGCTACAACACCTCAACAGGCAAACAAAACGCATGGACATGATTTACAGGTAAAGCATGACAAAACATGAACACTGAGCTATCTCCAGAAATCACTAGAACATGCTCAAAAACACATGGCAAAATTGCAAATAATAACAGTTTACAGGCTTAGCAGAAATAACATCAGGTTGCAATGTTTAGAGCTATCAAACAATATGTTACAGGAACTTATCATGGCAAACAAAGGCATGCATGAACCTACTAATTGCATAGAACAAAAGTCCCTTACTGATCACAAGCCAAAAAGGACCAGAAGATAAGATGGCACACATGTAAACATGGGAAATGATATGACAGATTCAAACATGGCAGGAACAACAATAAGTAGGCATGTTGGTGAGCTTGTACCACTCACCAAACAGCATCACATGGCATGACAAGGCAACCAACAGCAAGATGACATGTTTATGAAGCTAAGAATGACAAGAGCAAGTTCATAGGGTGCATGGATCACTAGCAAAGCACATGGAAAAACTGAACTTAATGTTAACAGGATGACAGCAACATTATTTAGCAACTTTGGAGCAAGATTACAACAAGCTACAGCAGGCTATAAATGCAACCAGGGGTAAGGCCCGATTGAACATGACATGTATAACAAAACATCATTAGTGAACATCTCCAGATTATGCTTATAATGACTAGTAGCAGTAGGTTTACATAGCATCACGAAATAACAGATTCAGCCTAGCAAAACAGTAACAGCAAGTACCATAATTAACAAGCTTGATGCACTCACTACAAAACTCACAAAAATACATGGATGACACCTCTGTAAAGATGGCATGATGTAGTACAAAACACATGTAGAGCTCATGCTCATAGGATGCACACACAAAACATGGCAAAAATGACAAATGAGCATGTTCTGTTAACAGACAGCAGACAACATTATATAGCACCCCTGCAACAGAGATTCAGGCATCAAGATGACCTCAAACAAGCATGACACAATGGAATGAATGTAGAGCACGTCATGGTGAATGTTTCGATATATCATACATGCAAAACGGAGCAGTACACACAAACTTATGGCATGATGAATAGGGCATGAAAATGTAAGTATATCGGGGACTTGGAGGAAATCTCGGGGTCGACCTTTGAGCTGGATCTAGATCCGGGCGCGGTTCCCGAGGTTGACCGGAGCAACCTCGCCGGGGAAGATGAGGAGGAGGCCGGACGGAGCGGGGGCCGGCCGGATCTGGGCGCGAGGCGACGCGCGGCGGCGTGTGGCGGCGTCGGGCGTGCGGGACGGCGCCGGCGGAGATGGCCGCG
>NC_041393.1:776151741-776178417 GCF_002162155.2 Triticum dicoccoides
GGGAGCTCGCGCGGGCGGGCGAGGATGGGCCCGGCGGCGGCGGGCGTCCGGGCCGGGAGGGTCGGCGTCGGGCTTCGCGGGCCCGCGCTGTAGGCGGCGAAGTGGGGCGCGGGCATGGGCGACGTGGAGGGCGCCGGTTGGCTGCGGTGGCGGGGAGGGTGATGTGGCGCATCCTGATTCGCCGCGGTGAGGTGGCGGTGGTCGGTGGACGCGTCCGGCGCGGAGGCGGACATGTACGGCGGCGGGGAGGAGTTTGGCTAGGGTTTCATCTGCGGGATTTTCGGAGGGGAGCACATATTTGTATGTAGAGGGAGCTAGGAGACTCCAAATGGGGAGTGGTTTTCGCCCACACGATCGTGATCGAATGACTGAGAGCATGGAAGGGGTTTGGATGGGTTATTGGGCCACTTTGGAGGGGTGTTGGGCTGCAAGACAAAAGAGGCTTTTATGGTTACCTGGTTAACCGTTGGAGTATCAATCGACCTCCAAATGGCATGAAACTTGACAGGCGGTCTACCGGTGCTATACCAAGGCCGCTTGACAAACCTCAGGCCATTCCGAGAACATTTAACGCCCGCACATGAAAAGAGGTCTGAGAGGGGCGATGGGCGCGCGCGAGAGGTCTGGACTCCGAACGGACAACAAAGAGAACCGGGAGAACCCGAACGGATGCAAGTTTTGAAAAACATGCAGATGAAATGCAGATGATGACATGGCAAAATGCAACACGCAAGCAAATGACATGGCAACGACACAAATCACTGGCAGACACCTGGCGCATCGAATTCGGGGTGTTACACTAGGACACCGAAGAAGGGAAAGACATCCCTTCTGGATCACTCCACCACGGTCGCCTATAGCAAGGAGGAGTGGTTGCCCAGGGGCAAGCCCCTGGCGAAATCGTAAGTATCTGCACTCTATAGTATGTCCTATTTTCATGGTTTGTTGTAACGCCGAACATGCATATGCAGTCCGACCGGGTCCCATCTAGATGTATCCTCCTCGGATGGGTCTCTGAGTGAGTCGGAGATGGATTCACTCCCGACGGCCACCTCCCCATGACCTGCGGACGACACTGAGGTGTTGTCCCAAAGGATACCGGAGCAGGGGGCGACGGTTCTGGAGACGCCCCAAGGCGAAATCCCAGACGCCAGGCACATGGGGGGTAAGATCCCCATGGACTATGCGGATGGGAGCCACAACAAGTCTGGCTCCCACCCGGTTACTGCGCCGGATCCTCCAAAGGTTCTGGACTTGAGTAGGCAGCCCCTCGCTAAGGAGGGCGAGCCGGCCGTGCCGATGACCTCCGTCCAGCCGGAGGCACCGGATAATTTGCTGGAAGCGCTTCGCGACGCTTCCATTGACGAAGAGCACCGTACTCTTATGAGTACGGTGATTGAGAAGGTTCGGTCCGCCAAAAGTGGATTGACCGAAGCCTGCACCAGGCTTCTAACAGGCTTTGAGGTAAAAAGTGTGAGAAAATATCACCCGATAGACAGTAGCCCCTGATACTCTGTTTGGTGTTCGAAACGAAAAACTAAACGGTGTGTCAATGTTTAATCCGCAGGAGTCTAACAATGAATGTATATGTGAAAAAGCAGGCATTGCTGCTGGTCGCTGCCGCCCGCACAACGGAGGTGGCCGGACTCAAACGAGACCTGAAGCAGGCCGAAGAAGAGCTCAGCCTTACAAGGAGGCAGCTCGAGGAGAACAAAGGTAAGTGATACCCCGTCCGTGTGTCATGTTGAGGAAGAAAAATTGGTGATGCTAACAAAAAGCATCATGATTTTTAAATAGGGGCCACGACCGAAGTGGCGGCCTTGAAGACATCGTTGTCCGAGGCTGAAGACAAAGCGGCCGCGGAGCGCACTAAGCATGAAAAGCAAGATGCTCGGGTGAGCGAGGTACAGCAAGAGCTCCAGGAGTTCGGGACGAAGTTAGAATCCTTGGAGCATGACTTCAAGACTCAAGAGTCTGAGCTTGCCAAGGCCCTCCAGAGCGCGAAAGACGCCAAGGCCGAAGCCCAAAAAGCCCTCCAGGAAATCCAGGCGGCCAAGAAGATAGCGGTGGGTAAGGCATTCATTATTCAAAGCAAGCATGTGGAGGAGACATTTCTTTTACTTACTCGAATTCGGAGCTCTCCAGGGGCATTCGCAGATCTGCCATGCAGCATATCGGATGTCGCGGAGTTTGCTACCCCTTGAGCTTGCGTTGGTTTTCCTTCAAGAGGAAATGGTGATGCAACAGAGTAGCGTAAGTATTTCCCTCAGTTTTTGAGAACCAAGGTATCAATCCAATAGGAGGCTCCTCAACAAGTCCCACGAACCTACACAAACAAACAAAGAACTCGCAACCAACGCAATAAAGGGGTTGTCAATCCCTTCACGGCCACTTGCGAAAGTGAGATCTGATAGAGATAGTATGATAAGATAAATATATTTTTGGTATTTTATAATATAGATGCAGAAAGTAAAGAAGCAAATAAAAGTAGATTGGAAGCAAATATGATAAGAGATAGACTCGGGGGCCATAGGTTTCACTAGAGGCTTCTCTCGAGATAGCATAAGTATTACGGTGGGTGAACAAATTACTGTCGAGCAATTGATAGAAAAGCGAATAATTATGAGATTATCTAGGCATGATCATGTATATAGGCATCACGTCCACAACAAGTAGACCGACTCCTGCCTGCATCTACTACTATTACTCCACACATCGACCGACTCATGCCTGCATCTAGAGTATTAAGTTCACAAAGAACAGAGTAACGCATTAACCAAGATGACATGATGTAGAGGGATAAACTCAAGCAATATGATATAAACCCCATCTTTATATCCTCGATTGCAACAATACAATACGTGCATTGCAACCCTTTCTGTCACTGGGTAAGGACACCGCAAGATTGAACCCAAAGCTAAGCACTTCTCCCATGGCAAGAAAGATCAATCTAGTAGGCCAAACCAAACTGATAATTCGAAGAGACTTGCAAAGATAACTCAATCGTACATAAAAGAATTCAGAGAAGATTCAAATATTATTCATAGATAAACTTGATCATAAACCCACAATTCATCGGATGTCGACAAACACACCGCAAAAAGAGATTACATCAAATAGATCTCCACAAGAGAGACAGAGAACATTGTATTGAGATCCAAAAAGAGAGAAGAAGACATCTAGCTAATTTTGCGGCTGCTTCGAGCCGCGGGAAATTTGTGGATATTACATGTTGATACATCGACCATCACCGAATTACTCTTATAAAGGATGCTGGAGTACTCTTGACACCCCCTTCTCCCTGTCACTCCACCGTCCAACCATGTTGGGTCGTTCCCCACCCCTATGAGCGTGGGGTGCCCCTGGTCTGGCACCTTTTCTTTGCCACTGTGTGCACATTTCTTGAATTGAGGGTGGTGTCTAAGACCAACTCCAATGCGCCGACGCGTTCTTTCCGTGCACGTAGGTTTGGGTCGAAATGAACACAAACTGCGGCCCAATGTGCCGACGCAAACGGGTGAGTGTACGCTTTTTGTCTGCTCGCGACTCATTTCAAGACAAGATTTGAGTCGGGTTTGCATCAGCACGGACATGACGTGGACATACGCGACGCCCGCCCTTGTCCTCCCCCTAGCCTGTCATTCGGTGGCACATTGGCAATTACCCTCCTCTCCCGTCCAAAACTAAGACACCCGGGCACCCTGCCTTCACCGTTGTCGCCCAGTTGCCCAGACCGCCGCCCGCACCCAAAAACCTCCCCCGACAACACGCCGCTCTTGACAGGAACCCTTGCCAGCAAGTCAAGCCTAGTTTCACCACCGTCGTAGCACCCCCACACCCGCCCCCCAAGACCATGCCACCAACCTCACCTCTGGCGCCATTGTCAATGCTCCAATCCCGGCTTCCTCAATCGACGTTCTCCTTCATGGCCGCCACCACGCCGACAGGCCTGCTGCCTGGTCTGGAAGAGGCGCGGGGCTCTTCGTCGGCCGGCTTCTTCAACCACGCCCGTGAGGTGTTCGACGTTTCACCCGTAAGGTACAAATGGATAATTTCGACAACTTCATTTGCGATTCGTATGATTCATCCTTGGATGATGAGGAGTTTGTGGTTGCTACTTTGGTCGCCAATGACCACATTTAGGGGCTCAATCTCGGGCCATGCTCCGGCGTTGAATCACAATAGAGAGAGCGGAAGACTACTTCAAGTCCTCTTCCCCTCTCTTCAAACACAAGCTATCTCGGCACCGCTTCCAGATGGCTAGACATGTGTTCTCGTATTCGCGAAGGGTTGTGGCATACGATGATTATTTCATATGCAAGGAGGACGATTTCATATGCAAGGAGGACGCCCCTGGGAGAGGTTGGCTTCTCCTCTTAGCAGAAATGCACTGCAGCTATTCGGTGCTTGCATACAAAATACCATGTGATCTGATTGATGGGTATGTCCGCATGAGTGAGGCCACGTGCCTAGAATCCATGTATAGGTTCTGAAAGATTGTGCTAGTGATGTTTGGCCGGGAGTACTTGAGAGAGCCAACTGTTGCACCAGGTTGTTGGCGATCGATGCAGATAGGGGCTTTCCGAGGATGCTTGGTCGCACACAGATTGTAAGCACTGCAAGTGGAAGAACTGCACATCTGCTTGGCAGGGGCAGTCTAGAGGTCATGTGAAAGTTTGCAATGTCATACTTGAGGCCGTGCTTCACAAGATCTTTGAATTTGGTACTCTTTTTTTGGCACGGCCATCTCTCACAATGACATCAACGTGCTTTAGCGTTCTCTGGTGTTTGAAAGGGTTGCAGAAGGCAACTGCCCAGAGTTCAATATTAAGATCAATGGTCACCACTATAACAAAGGATACTACCTACCTGATGGTATTTATCCTCAGTGCATTACTCTTGTGAAAACAATCCCAAACCCGATAGGAGAGAAGAGGCAGTGATTTGCCCAAACACAAAAGGGTCGCTGGTGGTTGGGGCGGGGAGGGAGGGATTGGCGCACTAATATGAATTTGACATGGTTAATGTCAGTTGAATCATCAAAGATATGCGCTGGTAATGGTTACAGGAAGGCGGATGCGGTTAATGTCAGTTGAATCATCAAAAGTACTCCCTCCGTTCTGATTTACTCGTCGTCGTTTTAGTTCAAATTTGAACTAAAACCACGACGAGTAAATCGGAACAAAGGGAGTATGTGCTGCTAATGGTTACAATAAGGTGGATGCTTGAAGTAGGAGTGTAGGACTAGAAGGGAACAACGAGGAAATTTGGGACTGACACTATTGAAGCACCCCGCCCCAACAAAGAGGACAGCGATGACGTGAAAGCACCCCGCATGTTCTGCAAGACGCTCATTGCTTCCGACACCAGCATGCACAAGGCTCTCTCCTCTGGTTCATGGCGTCAGAGACCAAAAGATTTTGTTAACTCTAGGTGACAAATTCTTTATGCATCAAGCTTGATGACAAATTCTTGTAGTATGGAAAATCTTTCTTGCATATTCAGAACTAATAGGCAAAGACACCAGGTGCCAGGTAAGGTGACCGAAGACTATTGCTTCCATTTATTCGATGGCGGGTTTGAATTGAGGTTGATATAATGGGTGGAGAAAGAAAAAGAATATTTTTTTGCGGATAAAGAAAAAATTATTTAACGGAAAAAAAAAGGTGCCAATGCTATCTACTCCCTCCATTCCGATTTACTTTCTCGTCGTGGTTTTAGTTCAAATTTGAACTAAAACCACGATGAGTAAATCGGAACGGATGGAGTAGCTAGCTAGGATCATGAAGGTACATGTTGGACATGATTGGTATCGCACCACTAGAATATTTATGTATCTGAACCTAATTTCACGCCCTGCATTTTCCCATTGCAACGCACAAGCATGTTTGCTAGTAAGAAGGAAAAGAAAGAAGCAAAGGGGATGCAAACACAAGAAGAGAAAGGAAAACAAAACTGTCAAAGTCTGTCTGTCTGTCTGCAACCAAGAAAGAGACTAGCTACAAACAAGTTGCTCATTGCTGCTGCCTATAACTACATCATACCATACCATACCAGACCAGACCAGACCATCGACCAACAACCGAATCCACTATTTCCATCATAGATCCGCCCGACCGACCGGCGCCAACATCATCGGTTAAACTGATCATACTCGACGACGACATTCATTATACTAACTAGACTTCTTTTTAAACCCACGCTGGAGAGGAACACAACCAACCCAACCAAACCCTACAATCATCCATCATCCACTAGCTAAGCTAGCCTAGGCTCAACTTCCGCCGTACCAAACTAATTAAACAGTCTACATCCTTCACTCCCGGATCGAGTTGATGTCGATGCCGCAGGACCGCGACTCCATCTGCCACATCATGCCCGTCCACCCGCTCATCACCGCGTCCGACGGCAGGTCCTCCTCTCCGCGGGGCATCGGCATCAGCGGCGAAGGCCCCTCTTCCTCCGCCTCGACTCCAACTCCGTCTCCACCCCTGCCCCTGCCCCCGTTGGCATCGCCGGTCTGTTCTTCCTCCGCCACAGCAGACTCCTGCCCGGCCTTGCCCTTCCTGCTCTTCTTCGACCCCGCGTACATGAAGCTCCCCACAATCACCTACACCAAGACGCACAATCACCTCATCATTCATTTCTGGAACACAATAGACCAAGGATGAATTAATGAAATGCTGATGTTTCAGTGCAAAAAAAAGGAGCGAGTGATCACCTGAACTATCCCGGCTGCTGTCAGGACTCCACCAACGATTCCTCCAATCACCCTGTGATCAGCGCCACACAGCTCTATGCATAGACCTCCATTCCGTGTGCGTGAAACGCCGTCAGCTATCACCAGGTATGATCCAGAGAGGCACGGGATTTCGAATCGACCCTGTCAAATGTAATAGGGGACAAGCGAAAATTATTAAGTGTGTTGTCTGTGACTGGTGTTATAACTTACAAGTGAAGCATTTCTTGGAAAAATAGAATAAATATTAATGACTCCATATTCATCAGCAATGGATCTAGGAACTGCAAACTTGAACAAATACCTCCTATCCTAGGTTGCTAACAACATATCATGACTTCATTTGACGACAAAGGACAGAAGTAGTCAGGTTTACTTATACCAAGACAACACATCAACAACGTATACACATCAAAGATGCAGCTGCAAAATATGGAACAACAGGAAGGAGAGCAGTACGATGACAAATACTAGAGAACAACTGACATTACTGCCGGTAACAGAGCATAATAGACCGTGCTATTGCTACATAATATACCATGCTGCATATATAGAGAATAGGATCATAGATTTCACAGGATGAAAATGAGATGATAGGTCCATGAAAATGGGTTTTTCATCCTGGGCAGGCCAGAGACGCGGCTGCACAACATTCTTTGGGCCGTCCATGACGGGAAAAATCATGGTAGAAGCAAGGGCGAGGAAAATATTGGGGAGTTCCAGGTTACGGTGGGTGGTCGGGGCTGGGCAATGCATTGTGGTTTGTGCGTTTGTCTCGTGTACATGTGTGTGTGCGAGGCGTTGGGCTCTAACTAAACCGAGCAATCGCACTGCTAGCTACGTTACTGAAGCCGAGCGATTGATCCCTTGGCTATTAACTGAGCTCGAGTGATTCATTCACTGCTGACTAAACCCGAGCGATTCCTTCGCTGTTGCTGCTAACTGAACCCGAGCGATTGATCGCATCTGCTGCTTACTGAAGCCGATCGAGCCCCCGTGCGAGACGTAGCCAGCCACTGTTGGGTTGACTCTCGATGAACAGTGATCGTTGCTACCGTGCACATGGTACTTAGAACGAGTCAAGACGTGGTGAGTTGAGCCGGTTGGTTGGTTGTGGATGAACAGTTCCCGGTGGGGGTTTGATGAACAGGACCCCGTGGTAGTAGGCCGTTGCCGCGTGATGAACAGGACCCCAAGGAGGCCATCGCACCCTAGCCGGTTGGGGGTGGATGAACAGGACCCTCTGTAGCCTCTATGAATAGTAGCCGGTGGATGAACAGTAGCTGGTGGAGGCTGGAGGAGGTCGATGGTGGATGAACAGTAGCTCGTGGAGGCTGGGGCACAGCAGTAGATGGTGGATGAACAGGACCTCGTTTCGACCGTCAGCGCTCCAAGACAAGTCCGTTTCCTCCGTTTTGCGGTACGCCACACCCCTCCCTATCAACAGGGCCCCATTTCGACCGTAGGCACTCGAATACAAGTCGGTTTCCTCCGTTTTGCGGTAGGCCAGACCCTTCCCGATGAACAGGACCCATTTCGACCGTATGTGGTCGAATAGAAGGCCCGTTTCCTCCGTTCTGTGGTCTGCTCTGGTCTAGCACCGCTCTCAATTGGTGGTAGACGCAGATGTAATTTTTTACATCCGCGCTCCCCGCGGTAGTACCGTGCTGTGGCGCGGTAGTACTGTGGCACCAGGCCAGGTTCCGGAGCAGGAGCGGAGGTAGGGGCGGATGTAATTTTTTACATCCGCATCCTTCACGGTAGTACCGCACCCTCGGTCGCAGTAATTCCGTGTCGGATTTTTGCACGACATTTTTCTCAGCGGAGGTAGTCACGGATGTAATTTTTTACATCTGTGCCTACCAGGCCTGGCCCGTGTCTGCCTTGCGGAAGTACCGCATGGGGCCGCGGTAGTACCGCTCCTGCGGATCTACCGCGCCCTGTCGGTGCTCCTTTTTGCCTGGTCAGGTCTCTGCCGTGCTCGCGGTAGTACCGCGGTCCACCGCGGTAGTACCGCACGCTAGTGCGGTAGTACCGCGCCTGTGGAGCGCTAGTTCCATGGGCTGCGGGCTGAGTGGTGGGCAACGGTTGAAATTGTCCCCCACTATAAAAGGGGGTCTTCTTCTCCAAGAAGACTCACCTCTTCTAACCCTAAACTCCATTGTTGCTCCAAGCTCCATTTTTGGCCGATCTCTCTCCCTAGCCAATCAAACTTGTTGATTTGCTCGGGATTGGGTGACAAGGCCCCGATCTACACTTCCACCAAGAGATATTCGATTCCCCCCACTAATCCCTAGCGGATCTTGTTACTCTTGGGTGTTTGAGCACCCTAGACGGTTGAGGTCACCTCGAAGCCATACTCCATTGTGGTGAAGCTTCTTGGTGTTGTTGGGAGCCTCCAAGTGTTGTGGAGATTGCCCCAACCTTGTTTGTAAAGGTTCAGTCGCCGCCTTCAAGGGCACCAATAGTGGAATCACGGCATCTCGCATTGTGTGAGGGCGTGAGGAGATTACAGTGTCCCTAGTGGCTTCTTGGGGAGCATTGTGCCTCCACACCGCTCTAACGGAGACGTACTTCCCCTTAAAAGGAAGGAACTTCGGTAACACATCCTCGTCTCCACCGGCTCCACTCTTGGTTATTCCGTGCCTTTACTTTTGCAAGCTTACTTGTGTTGTATCTATTGCTTGCTTGTGTGCTGGTTGTCTTTGCATCATATAGGTTGTCCACTTAGTTGCATATCTAGACAACCTATTTTGTCGCAAGGTTTAATTTGTTAAAGAAAAGCTTAAAAATTGTTAGTTGCCTATTCACCCCCCCCCCCACTCTAGTCAACCATATCGATCCTTTCACTCTCCATGTACACGAGCCCTCGCCGTACGTATGCGCGAGTACGTGTTCGAGACCCCACCCGTATGTACGTACGTGGATGTATCTTTTGGCATCTGGCTGTACGTACGTGTACGCTGTTTTGACTGGACTGCCTCAACTGCTACCGCTCCTTACTCAGACATGGTTCATCGTGGCAAACAGACCGATCAACCGGTATGTACACAGACAACGCTACGTATGCTTCGACCAGGTGGGTTCCAGCTGTCGGGGGGCAAGGAGGCGGAATATATAGCTGGTGCGTCCCAGTGGTCAGAGACGGAATCATATATTTTTTGCCCATAATAAGGAGTCACTTCATTGGGAGCAAAGATGTTGTTGGTGGGTCCCGGCTGTTAGGAGCAGGCATAAGGAGGCACTTCCTTCCTTGCGAAGATATACGTGGTGGGTCCCAGCTTTCATGGGGAGGAATAATTTTTATTTTCGCGTAACAAGGAGGCGGTTGCAGTGTGCGTCCATGGACCTGGTGCGTCCCCAGTGTCAGCCTCTCCACGTATAATCCTCTTCCGATGACTCTCGTTTGTTGACCACGTTGACCACGCCGTGCCGAGCGCACCAAGGCGGTGGACGACGGCGAGGCCCGGGACGACAACGAGTTGGTATTGGGAAGACACGGCAGTGGAGTCACAAACGGAGAGGTGTACGAGGGTTAACTGATTCTGGTGCGGCGTGGTTCTGCAGTCAGTAGAGAATAACATCACTCGTTTATTCATTTAAATGGATTTTTTGTAAAAAATTGTAAATATAATCCTAAAACCCTATATGTTTTAGTGTGGCCTTGCCATGGTCATAAGTGGTTACCATAAAAATTTCAGGTCTTCTGAAATTAGTTTGATCCCTCAAATAATTTAAGCAACAACTTTTATTTTTATTTTATTAGGATTGTAAAGAGAAAGGGGAAGAACAAGGACCGTGTCTTAAGTAACAAGAGCATCCATGCATCTTGATCGATGAACAAAACACACATGAATAACCAACGAAGAAGCCCAAATCACATGGTGGAAATCAGTGAAAAAATAATGATAAGCAAGCAAAATATCAACTTGACAATAACGATTCATTTGACAAATGATAATTAATGACCACCATATTTTTTTTTGCAAACATAACCACTGAATAAGTTCACCAACACCACCTTATAGACTCTTGGTTCATTACAACCATTATGACATAAAAAAGCACACTGAAATGTAGACATGGGTAATACTAAGTGTTCATTACTTCAGCGCGGCCTAGATGTTCCTCTACTCAAAGGCCCACTGGTTTTCCCTGCAGATCTTCTCCTCCTCCTCGGGTCTTAATTTCTCATTGATGTTGAAGATCTTGCGGATCTCCTCTGGCGTCTTTCCCGTGATCATGTCGGTGACGGTCTGGCAAGTCAGGTCTAGGAGCCCCCTGATGTTGAGGTGGTTCGCAGCCTGAGAGGGGGCAAAAGAGCAAAAGGAATAATGGTGCGTCAGAGCGAAGTGTTGGTTTACAAAAACATGGATAATTACATATACCACCTACATAGAGGTTTTTGCGACAAACTAAAACACAAAACAAGGTGTGCAATAATCAAAAGATATTCATTCAAAGACCATAACATGGGTTAACATAAATGGATCGATTGTCAAGAAAAGTTAACATAACTGTCACAAAATAGAGTGAGATCAGACACAGCTACATACATTCCTACATGATAAATGATAATTTTGTAAGTGCATAAGCTACATGGGTTCAGATGACAAGCACCACTTCTCAAAATGCATTGGCAATTGCATTCATCATCCAATAATTTGGATATCAACATGTATGGCTAGTACACCACAATCATCAGTCAAGCAATGATACACAGATGAACACATTCATAGCCAATATGGATCAATATAGTGGCATTTACAAGATTTGCTCAGATGATAAAGGCAGCGATAACAATAAAGTTAGAAACATAGTTATCTATCATAGTAAAATCAAACCACAACACAAAACATGTGTTTAGGGGTCAGTAATATATGAAACTGGAATATGTATTGCTAGTGAAGACGCCACATGTGAGATACAAATCTTATCTATGATAAAATAAGATAACTATAAGAAAAGAAACTAAAAGTAAATAGTGCTAAACTCTTGCAAACAAGATCAGGATTTTATAGTGGCCATGGGAAGTCATTTGTGGTTTCACTTCAAACGATGGAAAGCATCATCACTTCTAACATGGACAGGCACAATGTATCATCTCGTGATCTAGCTACAAGGATGTAATGTTAATAGAACCACAATCAATACTCAACCAATGCTAGATAGAAGAAGGCATTCGTAGATGACATGGATCAATAGTGGTATCTAAAAGATTAGTTGAGATCATAAATATTTGATACAAAGTTAGAAACATTAGCATGATCATGTGATTTAGCTATCACTATGTATACAGCAAAATAAATAGTAACTCGATGCTAGATAGAAGAAAAAGCCATTCATTGTTGACATATGGACCAGTAGTGAAACCTATAAGATAATAAAGACATAGATAGCAAAATTAGAAAGAAGTGTGTGATCTACAATGCATAATTACAAATATCAAAGTAGTAATGTATGATATTGGATTTATGTATTATAACTAAGGATGACACATGCGACATACCACCCTATCTATGATAAACCAACATAACTAAACAAATTCAGAGCAGATCTACTAAACTCTAGCATACAAGATCATAATTTCACACTAGATATGGACATTCATGCATGGTTCAAATCTAGAAACAACAGTGAAAAATATAGAAACATCAGACCATATATTGCTCTGTGTGGTCTGATGTTTCCGCAAGTTATTGAAAGAGAAACCACTCAATCATCATCCGTATATGTAATTTACAAACAAAATGATAGTGAATCTAATAATTTAAAATGTTTCTAGGTTATTCATATATAGTGAAGCATATTAGACCAGATGAACATGGAACTGTAAATTAATATAGCTCCCCAGATAATGCCCGAACCTAGCTATTAGGGTTAGTATGTATGGTCGGCCGCTTTCTACATCGCCAATAACAACTCTTTGTGACCTAAACCTAATCCATTGTGTAACCTAACCTAATACAATCGAGTGAAATCTACCTTGATGAAGGTACGAGGACATATTCCAATCTATCCAAATCTCAATCAGACACAAGTAACAAGCCACACTAAACAAAAACAATCTTGATTCCATCAATGGGGGATAGTAAAAAGATAGATCTAGAGAATGTCAAGGAACAAATCAAAGGATGGAAAGTAATCACACCAGTGCGAGGTCGAATATGGTGGCCGTGTCGACCTTGACGAAATTGGCGTCCTAGTTTTTGAGGTCCTCTGCAGGCGCCGCAGGCACAGCCGATGTAGCACCTAACGGCCTAGCTCCACCACCAAAATCAGATGTGTCGACGGCCTTTGCTTGGACGTGTTTGTTGCAGTACTCAATGACCTTGGAGAGGATCTTTGAGTTGACATTGCGGAGCAACAAGCCGTTGTCAGTATAGTCGTCCTCGATCATGTGCTGGATCATTTGCGACTCCATGGCCACCGCCTGCTCCACCTCAAACTCCTTACCGTCTGAACTCTTGAGCTTGATGATCTTCTTCTTGCCCTCTGCGGCCGCCATCGGGTGGATCGGAGCTAGGGTTGGGGTGGGGAAATTGGGGATCGAGGAAACCCTAACTAGAAGAGGAAACTCTAGCGGCGGCGAAAGAAAGGAGGAAAGGTGGGGTGTTTTGTTGCAGGGTTGATTGGGCTTTCGGGGAATTTATTTTGGGCCGATTGAGCAATGTTTCGATGGGTAGATATGTAGCTTACGGGCCTTAGAAAGAAACGAAGCCAAATAATACAAAACAAGATGAAATCAAACCGATTTTTTTACGAGTTCAAAGGGGTCAAACTAGAAAATTCATATTTTCCAATTTGATGAGGACAACATTGGTATCTTCGGTTGGAACAACTTTACCACCTTCCCAGGATGTGGGCTCGCCTTATAAGTTGGCCCACATGGCAAAGGTTTAACTTCTATTTATTGTTTTGCGAATCAACAGGCTTAACGCATGCCGAATTATTTTCTGTCAAATCAAAAACATGCAAAAAACAGTAACTGGCTCTAGGCATTGAATTTATAGTTTAGTTCAGAATAATAATATAAATTGATATGGATGGTATTATAATAGCATGAATCAATCAAAAATTATAGGTAAGTTTGAGATGTATGAGTCACCGAGCAGAACATAGTACATACACGTATACCTTCACCCCTATGAACGATGCAAGATTCGTTGGGTACTTTCTGCTAGCTCACGGGGTACATATTTAATTTGTACACATATATTGTTTTTGCGGCTGCTTCGAGCCGCAGGAAATTTGTGGATATCACATGTTGATACATCGACCATCACCGAATTACTCTTGTAAAGGATGTTGGAGTACTCTTGACGCCCCCTTCTGCCTGCCACTCCACCGTCCAACCATGTTGGGTCGTTCCCCACCCCTATGAGCGTGGGGTGCCCCTGGTCTGGCACCTTTTCTTTGCCACTGCGTGCACATTTCTTGCAATGAGGGTGGTGTCTAAGACCAACTCCAATGCGCTGACGCGTTCTATCCATGCACGTCGGTTTGGGTCGAAATGAACACAAACTGCGGCCCAATGTGCCGACGCAAACGGGCGAGTGTCCGCTTTTTGTCTGCTCGCGGCTCATTTCAGGACAAGATTTGAGTCGGGTTTGCATCAGCACGGACATGACGTGAACGAACGCGACGCCCGCCCTTGTCCTCCCCCTAGCCTGTCATTCGGTGGCACATTGGCAATTACCCTCCTCTCCCGTCCAAAACTAAGACACCCGGGCACCCTGCCTTCACTGTTGTCGCCCAGTTGCCCAGGCCGCCGCCCGCACCCAAAAACCTCCCCCGACAACACGCCGCTCTCGACAGGTACCCTTGCCGGCAAGTCAAGCCTAGTTTCACCGCCGTCGTAGCACCCCCACCCCCACCCCCCACGACCATGCCACCACCCTCACCTCTGGTGCCGTTGGCAACGCTCCAATCCCGGCTTCCTCAATCGACGTTCTCCTCCACGGCCGCCACCACGCCGACAGGCCTACTGCCTGGTCTGGAAGAGGCGCGGGGCTCTTCGCCGGCCGGCTTCTTCAACCACGCCCGTGAGGTGTTCGACGTTTCACCCGTAAGGTACAAATGGATAGTGGAGACGAATACTTTTTCGACAACTTCATTTGCGATTCGGATGATTCATCGTTGGACGATGAGGAGTTTGTGGTTGCTAATTTGGTCGCCGATGACCACATTTAGGGGCTCAATCTCGGGCCATGCTCCGGCGTTGAATCACAATAGAGAGAGCGGAAGACTACTTCAAGTCCTCTTCCCCACTCTTCAAACACAAGCTATTTCGGCGCCGCTTCCAGATGGCTAGACATGTGTTCTCGTATTCACGAAGGGTTGTGGCATACGATGATTATTTCATATGCAAGGAGGACGCCCCTGGGAGAGGTTGGCTTCTCCTCTTAGCAGAAATGCACTGCAGCTATTCGGTGCTTGCATACAAAATACCATGTGATCTAATTGATGGGTATGTCTGCATGAGTGAGGCCACATGCCTAGAATCCAGGTACAGGTTCTGCAAGATTGTGCTAGTGATGTTTGGCCGGGAGTACTTGAGAGAGCCAACTGTTGCACCAGGTTGTTGGCGATCAATGCAGATAGGGGCTTTCCGAGGATGCTTGGTCGCACACAGATTGTAAGCACTGCAAGTGGAAGAACTGCACATCTGCTTGGCAGGGGCAGTCTAGAGGTCATGTGAAAGTTTGCAATGTCATACTTGAGGCCGTGCTTCACAACATCATTGAATTTGGTACTCTTTTTTTGGCACGGCCGGCTCTCACAATGACATCAACGTGCTTCAGCGTTCTCTGATGTTTGAAAGGCTTGCAGAAGGCAACTGCCCAGAGTTCAATATTAAGATCAATGGTCACCACTATAACAAAGGATACTACCTACCTGATGGTATTTATCCTCAGTGCATTACTCTTGTGAAAACAATCCCAAACCCGATAGGAGAGAAGAGGCAGTGATTTGCCCAAACACAAAAGGGTCGCTGGTGGTTGGGGCGGGGAGGGAGGGATTGGCCCACTATCTGAATTTGACATGGTTAATGTCAGTTGAATCATCAAAGATATGCGCTGGTAATGGTTACAGGAAGGCAAATGCGGTTAATGTCACTTGAATCATCAAAAGTACTTCCTCCGTTCCGATTTACTCATCGTCGTTTTAGTTCAAATTTGAACTAAAACCACGATGAGTAAATCGGAACAAAGGGAGTATGTGCTGCTAATGGTTACAATAAGGTGGATGCTTGAAGTAGGAGTGTAGGACTAGAAGGGAACAACGAGGAAATTTGGGACTGACACTATTGAAGCACCCCGCCCCCACAAAGAGGATAGCGATGACGTGAAAGCACCCTGCATGTTCTGCAAGACGCTCATTGCTTCCGACACCAGCATGCACAAGGCTCTCTCCTCTGGTTCATGGCATCAGAGACCAAAAGATTTTGTTAACTCTAGGTGACAAATTCTTTATGCATCAAGCTTGATGACAAATTCTTGCAGTATGGAAAATCTTTCTTGCATATTCAGAACCAATAGGCAAAGACACCAGGTGCCAGGTAAGGTGACCGAAGACTATTGCTTCCATTTATTCGATGGCGGGTTTGAATTGAGGTTGAGATAATGGGTGGAGAAAGAAAAAGAATATTTTTTGCGGATAAAGAAAAAATTATTTAACGGTAAAAAAAGGTGCCAATGCTATCTACTGCCTCCGTTCCGATTTACTTTCTCGTCGTGGTTTTGGTTCAAATTTGAACTAAAACCACGACGAGTAAATCGGAATGGATGGAGTAGCTAGCTAGGATCATGAAGGTACATGTTGGACATGATTGATATCGCATGTTTGCTAGTAAGAAGGAAAAGAAAGAAGCAACGGGGATGCAAACACAAGAAGAGAAAGGAAAACAAAACTGTCAAAGTTTGTCTGTCTGTCTGTCTGCAACCAAGAAAGAGACTAGCTACAAACAAGTTGCTCATTGCTGCTGCCTATAACTACATCATACCATACCGTACCATACCAGACCAGACCATCAACCAACAACCGAATCCACTATTTCCATCATAGATCCGCCCGACCGACCGGCGCCAACATCATCGGTTAAACTGATCATACTCAACGATGACATTCATTATACTAACTAGACTTCTTTTTAAACCCACGCAGGAGAGGAACACAACCAACCCAACCAAACCCTAGAATCATCCATCATCCACTAGCTAAGCTAGCCTAGGCTCAACTTCCGCCGTACCAAACAAATTAAACAGTCTACAACCTTCACTCTCGGATCGAGTTGATGTCGATGCCGCGGGACCGCGACTCCATCTGCCGCATCATGCCCGTCCACCCGCTCATCATCGCGTCCGACGGCAGCTCCTCCTCTCCGCGGGGCATCGGCATCAGCGGCGAAGGCCCCTCTTCCTCCGCCTCGCCTCCAACTCCATCTTCGCCCCTGCCCCTGCCCCCGTTCGCGTCGCCGGTATGTTCTTCCTCCACCGCAGCAGACTCCTTCCCGGCCTAGCCCTTCCTGCTCTTCTTCGACCCCGCGTACATGAAGCTCCCCACAATCACCTGCACCAACACGCACAATCACCTCATCATTCATTTCTGGAACACAACAGACCAAGGATGAATTAATGAAATGCTGATGTTCCAGTGAAAAAAAAAAGAAGCGAGTGATCACCTGAACTGTCCCGGCTGCTGTCAGGACTCCACCAACGCTTCCTCCAATCACCCTGCGATCAGCGCCACACCGCACTATGCATAGACCTCCATTCCGTGTGCGTGAAACGCCGTCATCTATCATCAGGTATGATCCACAGAGGCATAGGATTTCGAATCGACCCTGTCAAATGTAATAGGGGACACGCGAAAATTGTTAAGTGTGTTGTCTGTGACTGGTGTTATAACTTACAAGTGAAGCATTTCTTGGAAAAATAGAATAAATATTAATGACTCCATATTCATCAGCAATGGATCTTGGAACTGCAAACTTGAACAAATACCTCCTGTCCTAGGTTGCTAACAACATATCATGACTTCATTTGACGACAAAGGACAGAAGTAGTCAGGTTTACTTATACCAAGACAACACATCAACAACGTATACACATCAAAGATGCAGCTACAAAATATGGAACAACAGGAAGGAGAGCACTGCGATGACAAATACTAGAGAACAACTGACATTACTGCCGGTAACAGAGCATAATAGACCGTGCTATTGCTACATAATAGACCATGCTGCATATATAGAGAATAGGATCAGAGATTTCACAGGACGAAAATGAGATGATAGGTCCATGAAAATGGGTTTTTCGTCCTGGGCAGGTCGGAGACGCGGCTGCATGATATTCTTTGGGCCGTCCATGACGGGAAAAATCATGGTAGAAGCGAGGGCGAGGAAAATATGGGGGAGTTCCAGGTTACGGTGGGTGGTCGGGGCTGGGCAATGCATTGTGGTTTGTGCGTTTCTCTCGTGTACATGCGTGTGTGCGAGGCGTTGGGCTCTAACTAAACTGAGCGATCGCACTGCTAGCTACGTTACTGAAGCCGAGCGATTGATCCCTTGACTATTAACTCAACTCGAGTGATTCATTCACTGCTGACTAAACCCGAGCGATTCCTTCGCTGTTGCTCCTAACTGAACCCGAGCGATTGATCGCATCTGCTGCTTACTGAAGCCGATCGAGCCCCTGTGCGAGACGTAGCCAGCCAGTGTTGGGTTGACTCTCGATGATCAGTGACCGTTGGTACCGTGCACATGGTACGTAGAACGAGTCAAGACGTGGTGAGTCGAGCCGGTTGGTTGGTTGTGGATGAACAGTTCCCGGTGGGGGTTTGATGAAGAGGACCCCGTGGTAGTAGGCCGTTGCCGCGGGATGAACAGGACCCCAAGGAGGCCATCGCACCCTAGCCGGTTGGGGGTGGATGAACAGGACCCTCTGGAGCCTCTATGAATAGTAGCCGGTGGATGAACAGTAGCTGGTGGAGGCTGGAGGAGGTCGATGGTGGATAAATAGTAGCTCGTGGAGGCTGGGGCGCAGCAGTAGATGGTGGATGAACAGGACCTCGTTTCGACCGTAAGCGCTCCAACACAAGTCCGTTTCCTCTGTTTTACGGTACGCCACACCCCTCCCTATCAACAGGACCCCGTTTCGACCGTAGGCACTCGAATACAAGTCTTTTTCCTCTGTTTTGCGGTAGGCCAGACCCTTCCCGATGAACAGGACCCATTTCAACCGTACGTGGTCGAACAGAAGGCCCGTTTGCTCCGTTCTGTGGTATGCCAGACCTCGTTTCGGCTATTACATCTAAGCCGGTTGGCTCCTAATGAACACGACATATTCCATTGCCTCCCAATAAACACGATGCATTATGTTGCCTCCCGATGAACACGACACAGTTTCTCCGTTTCGGCCCAGCCGGTTGGCTTCTGATGAACATGATGTCGTTGCTGCCATCCATTGCCTCTCCATGTACACGATCCCTGGCCGTACGTATGCGCGAGTACGCGTTCGAGACCACACCCGTATGTACGTACGTGGATGTATTTTTTGGCATCTGGTTGTACGTACGTGTACGCTGTTTTGACTGGATTGCCTCAACTGCTACCGCTCCTTACTCGGACATGGTTCATCGTGGCAAACAGACCGATCGACCGGTATGTACACAGACAACGCTACGTATGCTTCGACCAGGTGGGTTCCAGCTGTCGGGGGGCAAGGAGGCATTTCCTTGTGTGTGAATATATAGCTGGTGGGTCCCAGTGGTCAGAGGCGGAATCATATATTTTTTGCCCATAATAAGGAGTCACTTCCTTGGGAGCAAAGATGTTGTTGGTGGGTCCCAGCTGTCAGGAGCAGGCATAAGGAGGCACTTCCTTCCTTGCGAAGATATACGTGGTGGGTCCCAGCTTTCATGGGGAGGAATAATTTTTATTTTCGCGTAACAAGGAGGCGGTTGCAGTGTGCGTCCATGGACCTGGTGCGTCCCCACTGTCAGCCTCTCCACGTATAATCCTCTTCCGATGACTCTCGTTTGTTGACCACGTTGATCACGCCGTGCCGAGCGCACCAAGGCGGTGGACGACGGCGAGGCCCCGGACGGCAACGAGCCGGTGATGGGAAGACACGGCAGTGGAGTCGCAGACGGAGAGGTGTACGAGGGTTAACTGATTCTGGTGCGGCGTGGTTCTGCAGTCAGTAGAGAATAACATCACTCGTTTATTCATTTGAATGGATTTTTTGTAAAAAATTGTAAATATAATCCTAAAACCCTATATGTTTTAGTGTGGCCTTGCCATGGTCGTAAGTGGTTACCATAAAAATTTCACGTCTTCTGAAATTAGTTTGATCCCTCAAATAATTTAAGCAACAACCTTTATTTTTATTTTATTAGGATTGTAAAGAGAGAGGGGAAGAACAAGGACCGTCTCTTAAGTAACAAGAGCATCCATGCATCTTGATCGATGAACAAAACACACATGAATAACCAACAAAGAAGCCCAAATCACATGGTGGAAATCAATGAAAAAAATAATGATAAGCAAGCAAAACATCAACTTGACAATAACGATTCATTTGACAAATGATAATTAATGACCACCATATTTTTTTTGCAAACATAACCACTGAATAAGTTCACCAACACCACCTTATAGACTCTTGGTTCATTACAACCATTATGACATAAACAAGCACACTGAAATGTAGACATGGGTAATACTAAGTGTTCATTACTTCAGCGCGGCCTAGATGTTCCTCTACTCAAAGGCCCACTGGTTTTCCCTGCGGATCTTCTCCTCCACCTCGGGTCTTAATTTCTCATTGATGTTGAAGATCTTGCGGATCTCCTCTGGCGTCTTTCCCGTGATCATGTCCGCGACGGTCTGGCAAGTCAGGTCTAGGAGCCCCCTGATGTTGAGGTGGTTCGCAGCCTGAGAGGGGGCAAAAGAGCAAAAGGAATAATGGTGTGTCAGAGGGAAGCATTGGTTTACAAAAACATGGATAATTACATATACCACCTACATAGAGGTTTTTGCGACAAACTAAAACACAAAACAAGGTGTGCAATAATCAAAAGGTATTCATTCAAAGACCATAACATGGGTTAACATAAATGGATCGATAGTCAAGAAAAGTTAACATAACTATCACAAAATAGAGTGAGATCAGACACAGCTACATACATTCCTCATGATAAATGATAATTTTGTAAGTGCATAAGCTACATGGGTTCAGATGACAAGCGCCACTTCTCAAAATGCATTGGCAATTGCATTCATCATCCAATAATTTGGATATCAACATGTATGGCTAGTACACCACAATCATCAGTCAAGCAATGATACACAGATGAACACATTCATTGCCAATATGGATCAATATAGTGGCATTTACAAGATTTGCTCAGATGATAAAGGCAGCGATAACAATAAAGTTAGAAACATAGTTATCTATCATAGTAAAATCAAACCACAACACAAAACATGTGTTTAGGGGTCAGTAATATATGAAACTGGAATATGTATTGCAAGTGAAGATGCCACATGTGAGATACAAATCTTATCTATGATAAAATAAGATAACTATAAGAAAAGAAACTAAAAGCAAATAGTGCTAAACTCTTGCAAACTAGATCAGGATTTTATAGTGGCCATGGGAAGTCATGTGTGGTTTCACTTCAAACGATGGAAAGCATCATCACTTCTAACATGGACAGGCACAATGTATCATCTCGTGATCTAGCTACAAGGATGTAATGTTAATAGAACCACAATCAATACTCAACCAATGCTAGATAGAAGAAGGCATTCGTAGATGACATGGATCAATAGTGGTATCTAAAAGATTAGTTGAGATCATAAATATTTGATACAAAGTTAGAAACATTAGCATGATCATGTGATTTAGCTATCACTATGTATACAGCAAAATAAATAGTAACTCGATGCTAGATAGAAGAAAAAGGCATTCATTGTTGACATATGGACCAGTAGTGAAACCTATAAGATAATAAAGACATAGATAGCAAAATTAGAAAGAAGTGTGTGATCTACAATGCATAATTACAAATATCAAAGTAGTAATGTATGATATTGGATTTATGTATTATAACTAAGGATGACACATGCGACATACCACCCTATCTATGATAAACTAACATAACTAAACAAATTCAGAGCAGATCTACTAAAGTCTAGCATACAAGATCATAATTTCACACTAGATATGGACATTCATGCATGGTTCAAATCTAGAAACAACAGTGACAAATATAGAAACATCAGACCATATATTGCTCTGTGTGGTCTGATGTTTCCGCAAGTTATTGAAAGAGAAACCACTCAATCATCATCCCATATATGTAGTTTACAAAAAAAATGATAGTGAATCTAATAATTTAAAATGTTTCTAGGTTATTCATATATAGTGAAGCATATTAGACCAGATGAACATGGAACTGTAAATTAATATAGATCCCCAGATAATGCCCGAACCTAGCTATTAGGGTTAGTATGTATGGTCGGCTGCTTTCTACATCGCCAATAACAACTCTTTGTGACCTAAACCTAATCCATTGTGTAACCTAACCTAATCCAATCGAGTCAAATCTACCTTGATGAAGGTACGAGGACATATTCCAATCTATCCAAATCTCAATCAGACACAAGTAACAAGCCAAACTAAACAAAAACAATCTTGATTCCATCAATGGGGGATAGTAAAAAAATAGATCTAGAGAATGTCAAGGAACAAATCAAAGGATGGAAAGTAATCACACCAGTGCGAGGTCGAATTTGGTGGCCGTGTCGACCTTGACGAAATTGGCGTCCCAGTTTTTGAGGTCCTCTGTGGGCGCCGCAGGCACAGCCGATGTAGCACCTAACGGCCTAGCTCCTCCTCCAAAATCAGATGTGTCGGCGGCCCTTTGCTTGGACGTGTTTGTTGCAGTACTCAATGACCTTGGAGAGGATCTTTGAGTTGACATTGTGGAGCAACAAGCCGTTGTCAGTATAGTCGTCCTCGATCATGTGCCGGATCATTTGCGACTCCATGGCCACCGCCTGCTCCACCTCAAACTCCTTACCGTCTGAACTCTTGAGCTTGATGATGTTCTTCTTGCCCTCTGCGGCCGCCATCGGGTGGATCGGAGCTAGGGTTGGGGTGGGGAAATTGGGGATCGAGGAAACCCTAACTAGAAGAGGAAACTCTAGCGGCGGCGGAAGAAAGGAGGAAAGGTGGGGTGTTTTGTTGAAGGGTTGATTGGGCTTTTGGGGAATTTATTTTGGGCCGATTGAGCAACGTTTGGATGGGTAGATATGTAGCTTACGGGCCTCAGAAAGAAACGAAGCCAAACAATACAAAACAAGATGAAATCTAACCAATTTTTTTACGAGTTCAAATGGGTCAAACTAGAAAATTCATATTTTCCAATTTGATGAGGACAACATTGGTATCTTCGGTTGGAACAACTTTAGCACCTTCCCAGGATGTGGGCTCGCCTTATAAGTTGGCCCACATGGCGAAGGTTTAACTTCTATTTATTGTTTTGTGAATCGACAGGCTTAACGCATGCCGAATGATTTTCTGTCAAATCAAAAACATGTAGAAAACAGTAACTGGCTCTAGGCATTGAATTTATAGTTTAGTTCAGAAAAACAATATAAATTGCTATGGATGGTATTATAATAGCATGAATCAATCAAAAATTATAGGTAAGTTTGAGACGTATGAGTCACCGAGCAGAACATAGTACATACGCATATACCTTCACCCCTATGAACGATGCAAGATTCGTTGGGTACTTTCTGCTACCTCACGGGATACATATTTAATTTGTACACATATATTGTTTTTGCGGCTGCTTCGAGTCGCTGGAAATTTGTGGATATTACATGTTGATACATCGACCATCACCGAATTACTCTTGTAAAGGATGTTGGAGTACTCTTGACGCCCCCTTCTGCCTGCCACTCCACCGTCCAACCATGTTGGGTCGTTCCCCACCCCTATGAGCGTGGGGTGCCCCTGGTCTGGCACCTTTTCTTTGCCACTGTGTGCACATTTCTTGCAATGAGGGTGGTGTCTAAGACCAACTCCAATGAGCTGACGCGTTCTGTCTGTGCACGTCGGTTTGGGTCGAAATGAACACAAACTGCGGCCCAATGTGCCGACGCAAACGGGCGAGTGTCCGCTTTTTGTCTGCTCGCGATTCATTTCAGGACAAGATTTGAGTCGGGTTTGCATCAGCACGGACATGACGTGGACGCTCGCGACGCCCGTCCTTGTCCTCCCCCTAGCCTGTCATTCGGTGGCACATTGACAATTACCCTCCTCTCCCGTCCAAAACTAAGACACCCGGGCACCCTGCCTTCACCGTTGTCGCCCAGTTCCGGCCGGTTGGACTTGCCCAGGCCGCTGCCCGCACCCAAAAACCTCCCCCGACAACTCGCCGCTCTCGACAGGTACCCTTGTGTGACGCCCCCAATTCAATCGTATACTAATCATGCACGCGAACGTGTACGATCAAGATCAAGGACTCACGGGAAGATATCACAACACAACTCTAAAACATAAATAAGTCATACAAGCATCATAATACAAGCCAGGGGCCTCGAGGGCTCGAATACAAGTGCTCGATCATAGACGAGTCAGCGGAAGCAACAATATCTGAGTACAGACATAAGTTAAACAAGTTGCCATAAGATGGCTAGCACAAACTGGGATACAGATCGAAAGAGGCGCAGGCCTCCTGCCTCGGATCCTCCTAAACTACTCCTGGTCGTCGTCAGCGGGCTGCACGTAGTAGTAGGCACCTCCAGCGTAGTAGGAGTCGTCGTCGAAGGTGGCGTCTGGCTCCTGGGATCCGTCGTCTGGTCGCAGCAATCGGATAGAGATAGGGGGAAAAGGGGGAACAAGGCAACCGTGAGTACTCATCCAAAGTACTCGCAAGCAAGGAGCTACACTACATATGCATGGATATATGTGTAAAGGGCCATATCAGTGGACTGAACTGCAGAATGCCAGAATAAGAGGGGGATAGCTAATCCTGTCGAAGACTACACTTCTGGCAGCCTCCGTCTTGCAACATGTAGAAGAGAGTAGACTGAAGTCCTCCAAGTAGCATCGCATAGCATAATCCTACCCGGCGATCCCCTCCTCAATGCCCTATTAGAGAGCGACCACCGGGTTGTATCTGGCACTTGGAAGGGTGTGTTTTATTAAGTATCCGGTTCTAGTTGTCATAAGGTCAAGGTACAACTCCAAGTCGTCCTGTTACCGAAGATCACGGCTATTCGAATAGATTAACTTCCCAGCAGGGGTGCACCACATTACCCGACACGCTCGATCCCATTTGGCCGGACACACTTTCCTGGGTCATGCCCGGCCGCGGAAGATCAACACGTCACAGCCCCACCTAGGCATAAGAGAGAGGTCAGCACGCCGGTCTAAACCTAAGCGCACAGGGGTCTGGGCCCATCGCCCTTAGCACACCTGCATGTTGCGAGGGCGGCCGAAAGAAGACCTAGCCTAGCAGGCGTTCCAGTCCAATCCGGCACGCGCCGCTCCGTCGCTGACGTCACGAAATGCTTCGGCTGATACCACGACGTCAGTTGCCCATAACTTGTCCCACGTGGCGGTTAGTGCGTATAAGGTCAACGACCCAACTCAGATCAAATACCAAGATCTCGTTAAGCGTGTTAAGTATCCGCGAACGTCGAACAGGGCCAGGCCCACCTCTCACCCAGGTAGTCTCAACCTGCCCTGACGCTCCGCCACAAAGATCCACACAGAGGGCCGTTGGGACAAAGGTCCTTTCAGCCCCCAATCCGTGAATCACTCGCTGGTGCTCCACAAGCCGACCCGACTTTAGTCACCACATGTATCATGTATAAAGTATATAGTATATACCCGTGATCACCTCCCAAGTGATCACGGCCCGATAGTATAGCACAGCAGACGGACAAGAATGTAGGGCCACTAATGGAAAACTAGCATCCTATACTAGGCATGTAGGATTGCAGGTAAAGGTAACAACAGTAGTAGCAAGGACAAGCTATGCACCAGAATAGGATTAACGGAAAGCAGTAACATGGTACACTACTCTAATGCAAGCAGTATAGAGAAGAATAGGCGATATCTGGTGATCAAAGGGGGGGCTTGCCTGGTTGCTCTACCAAGAGAGAGGTGTCGTCAACTCCGTAGTCGAACTGGGCAGCAGCAGCGTCGGTCTCGGTGTCTAGCGGAAGCAGAAGGGGAAGAAACAATGAATACAATGCAAACATATGCATGACGATGCATGACAAAGAAAAGCGTGATGCTAGGCGTGCCCTAACGCAGTATGAGGTGATGTCGGTGAAGGGGGGGGGAACATCCGGGAAAGTATCCCCGGTGTTTCGTGTTTTCGGGCAGAGGAGCCGGAGGAGGAAAGTTGCAAGTTCGATAGGTTGGGGGTGCGTGGTGGACGAATGGGCTGCGCTTCCGGGTTCGTCTCGTCGTTCTGAGCAACTTTCATGTGCAAAGTTTTTCCATCCGAACTACGGTTTATTTATTATTAATTTTCAGAGACTTTATTCAATTTATAATTTATTATTATTAATTTAATTCGAAAATGGTATTACTGCATCAGCATGACGTCAGCATGACATCACCAGTCAACAGAGGTGTTGACTGGGTCAAGCTGACGCGTGGGTCCCATATGTCATTGACTTAGATTAAACATGTTAATTAGCTTAATTTCATTGATTAGGTTAACTAATTTTAATTAGCTTAGCTAAACAGAACTAATTAACTTAATTAATCAACTAATTATTTAGTTAATAATTACTTATTTATTTATTTTATTAACTTCTTTTTTTAAATTGTTCCAGGGGCGTGGGCCCCTTGTGCCATTGGCCCATGGCCAAAGTGGGTTCGGGCGCTGCGGGTGAA
>NC_041393.1:776178483-776192693 GCF_002162155.2 Triticum dicoccoides
CCGGCGACGCGCGTAGGCCGGCGCGAGGTTGCGGCGGCAGGGCGATGCGTGGTGGACTGAGAGCAGGGGAACGACGGCGCGGCAGTAGGGGGGGTTATGTCCATGGCCGGGCGCACACAGGGGAGGGCCCCTGCGCACAAGCATGTTTGCTAGTTTTCCCATTGCAACGCACAAGCATATTTGCTAGTAAGAAGGAAAAGAAAGAAGCAAAGGGGATGCAAACACAAGAAGAGAAAGGAAAATAAAACTGTCAAAGTCTGTCTGTCTGTCTGCAACCAAGAAAGAGACTAGCTACAAACAAGTTGCTCATTGCTGCTGCCTATAACTACATCATACCATACCATACCATACCAGACCACACCATCAACCAACAACCGAATCCACTATTTCCATCATAGATCCGCCCGACCGACCGGCGCCAACATCATCGGTTAAACTGATCATACTCGACGACAACATTCATTATACTAACTAGACTTCTTTTTAAACCCACGCAGGAGAGGAACACAACCAGCCCAACCAAACCCTAGAATCATCCATCCATCATCCACTAGCTAAGCTAGCCTAGGCTCAACTTCCGTCGTACCAAACTAATTAAACAGTCTACATCCTTCACTCCCGGATCGAGTTGATGTCGATGCCGCCGCAGGACCGCGACTCCATCTGCCGCATCATACCCGTCCACCCGCTCATCATCGCGTCCGACGGCAGCTCCTCCTCTCCGCGGGGCATCGGCATCAGCGGCGAAGGCCCCTCTTCCTCCGCCTTGACTCCAACTCCGTCTTCACCTCTGCCCCTGCCCCCGTTGGCATCGCCGGTCTGTTCTTCCTCCGCCACAGCAGACTCCTGCCCGGCCTTGCCCTTTGTGCTCTTCTTCGACCCCGCGTACATGAAGCTCCCCACAATCACCTGCACCATGACGCACAATCACCTCATCATTCATTTCTGGAACACAACAGACCAAGGATGAATTAATGAAATGCTGATGTTTCAGTGAAAAAAAAAGAAGCGAGTGATCACCTGAACTGTCCCGGCTGCTGTCAAGACTCCACCAACGCTTCCTCCAATCACCCTGTGATCAGCGCCACACAGCTCTATGCATAGACCTCCATTCCGTGTGCGTGAAACGCCGTCATCTATCACCAGGTATGATCCAGAGAGGCACAGGATTTCGAATCGACCCTGTCAAATGTAATAGGGGACAAGCGAAAATTGTTAAGTGTGTTGTCCATGACTGGTGTTATAACTTACAAGTGAAGCATTTCTTGGAAAAATAGAATAAATATTAATGACTCCATATTCATCAGCAATGGATCTAGGAACTGCAAACTTGAACAAATACCTCCTGTCCTAGGTTGCTAACAACATATCATGACTTCATTTGACGACAAAGGACAGAAGTAGTCAGGTTTACTTATACCAAGACAAAACATCAACAACTTATACACATCAAAGATGCAGCTGCAAAATATGGAACAACGGGAAGGAGAGCACTATGATGACAAATACTAGAGAACAACTGACATTACTGCCGGTAACAGAGCATAATAGACCGTGCTATTGCTACATAATAGACCATGCTGCATATATAGAGAATAGGATCATAGATTTCACAGGATGAAAATGAGATGATAGGTCCATGAAAATGGGTTTTTCGTCCTGGGCCGGTTGGTTGGTTGTGGATGAACGGTTCCCGGTGGGGGTTTGATGAAGAGGACCCCGTGGTAGTAGGCCGTTGCCGCGGGATGAACAGGACCCCAAGGAGGCCATCGCACCCTAGCCGGTTGGGGGTGGATGAACAGGACCCTATGGAGCCTCTATGAATAGTAGCCGGTGGATGAACAGTAGCTGGTGGAGGCTGGAGGAGGTCGATGGTGGATGAACAGTAGCTCGTGGAGGCTGGGGCACAGCAGTAGATGGTGGATGAACAGGACCTCGTTTCGACCGTCAGCGCTCCAACACAAGTCCGTTTCCTCCGTTTTGCGGTACGCCACACCCCTCCCTATCAATAGGGCCCCGTTTCGACCGTAGGCACTCGAATACAAGTCGGTTTCCTCCGTTTTGCGGTAGGCCAGACCCTTCCCGATGAACAGGACCCATTTCGACCGTATGTGGTCGAACAGAAGGCCCGTTTCCTCCGTTCTGTGGTACGCCAGACCTCGTTTCGGCTATTCCATCTAAGCCGGTTGGCTCCTAATGAACACGACATATTCCATTGCCTCCCAATAAACACGACGCATTATGTTGCCTCCCGATGAACACGACACAGTTTCTCCATTTTGGCCTAGCCGGTTGGCTTCTGATGAACATGACGCCGTTGCTGCCATCCATTGCCTCTCTATAAGGGCATTCTTGTCCCTATGTAGTTTTGGTGATTGATGACAATGCCTTTGCGGACTAATCGTGTGTATTGAGCTTTTCAGATATATCACGACTAAACACAAGACGATTTGATGCCCCTCGGAGATTATAGAAGACGGCCTTTCTCTACGGTTTGGTTCGGTGGAGTTGAGTCGTAGGAAAGCCGTACTATTAAGAGGCGGTCCGCTTTGGAAAGGTTTGGGTGGAATCTCACGTACACATTCCCTTTTGCACCGCCTTTCCTTGAGCTCCTCGGAGTGTTCCTCCGTCTCATCGTGTCTCTGCGAAATGAAGGCCTCAGTCTTGCTCTTCTCAGGCTAGCGGTAGTACTACTCTTGTGAACGGTACTACCGCAGGAGCAAGCAGTAGTACCGGGCTCCGGCACGGTAGTACCATAGGCTCCCACGGTAGTACCGCTGTTCCGAGCGGTAGTACCGCCAGCTCTGGTCTAGCACCGCTCTCAAGTGGTGGTAGACGCGGATGTAATTTTTTACATCCGCGCTCCCCGCGGTAGTATCGTGTTGTGGCGCGGTAGTACCGTGGCACCAAGCCAGGTTCTGGAGCAGGAGCGGAGGTAGGGGCGGATGTAATTTTTTACATCCGCATCCTTCACGGTAGTACCGCACCCTCGGTCGCGGTAGTTCCCTGTCGGATTTTTGCATGACATTTTTCTCAGCGGAGGTAGTCACGGATGTAATTTTTTACATCTGTGCCTACCAGGCCTGGCCCGTGTCTGCCTTGCGGAAGTACCACATGGGGCCGCGGTAGTACCGCTCCTGCGGATCTACCGTGCCCTGTCGGTGCTCCTTTTTGCCTGGTCAGGTCTCTGCCATGCTCGCGGTAGTATCGCGGTCCACCGCGGTAGTACCGCACGCCAGTGTGGTAGTACCGCGCCTGTGGAGCGATAGTTCCGTGGGCCGCGGGCTGAGTGGTGGGCAATGGTTGGAATTGTCCCCCACTATAAAAGGGGGTCTTCTTCTCCAAGAAGACTCACCTCTTCTAACCCTAAACTCCATTGTTGCTCCAAGCTCCATTTTCGGCCGATCTCTCTTCCTAGCCAATCAAACTTGTTGATTTGCTCGGGATTGGGTGACAAGGCCCCGATCTACACTTCCACCAAGAGATGTTCGATTCCCCCCACTAATCCCTAGCAGATCTTGTTACTCTTGGGTGTTTGAGCACCCTAGACGGTTGAGGTCACCTCAAAGCCATACTCCATTGTGGTGAAGCTTCTTGGTGTTGTTGGGAGCCTCCAAGTGTTGTGGAGATTGCCCAAATCTTGTTTGTAAAGGTTCGGTCGCCGCCTTCAAGGGCACCAATAGTGGAATCACGGCATCTCGCATTGTGTGAGGGCGTGAGGAGATTACGGTGGCCCTAGTGGCTTCTTGGGGAGCATTGTGCCTCCACACCGCTCTAACGGAGACGTACTTCCCCTTAAAAGGAAGGAACTTCGGTAACACATCCTCGTCTCCACCGGCTCCACTCTTGGTTATTTCGTGCCTTTACTTTTGCAAGCTTACTTGTGTTGTATCTATTGCTTGCTTGTGTGCTAGTTGTCTTTGCATCATATAGGTTGTCCACTTAGTTGCATATCTAGACAACCTGTTTTGTCGCAAGGTTTAATTTTTTAAAGAAAAGCTTAAAAATTGTTAGTTGCCTATTCACCCCCCCCCCCTCTAGTCAACCATATCGATCCTTTCAATTGGTATCAAAGCCTCGTCTCTTTATTAAGGACTTTGTCGTCCGAAGAGTATGGTTGACACCAACGACGGTGCGGAGGAGCACTCCGGTGTGAATCCTATCTCGTCTATGGCTGATGGGGGAACCTCGGTCTCCCATGAGGAATTCAATGTGGCTTTAGACACATTGAAAACCTCCATGACGACCGAGATTGAAAGCATGTTTCCTAAATTCCTAGATGGACTTAAACTATCCACCTCGCCGATGAAAGTGGGTGATCCCACTAACAAGGTGACGGATGCTAACTCCGACAAGGGGGAAGCTAATAGTGAAAAGGGTCCTTCTACTAGTGGTAGGAATGGCACCGGCATCTATGCCCATGTGGAACCTCCTACTTATGGTGGACCGATTCCCTCTACTCATTTAAATCATGCCGGTCCTCCTCCTAAGATTGTGAAAAATGAGGATTTTGATTCTTGGGTTTATCGTTTCAAGCGTCATTTAAAACATGTGAATACTAATCTTTGGAGAATCATAGAAGAAGGTTTCTATCCACATGACCCAAGCAACTTCACCCCTCGAGAAGCCGTGGATAATCAATTCAATGAGAGTGCTCTCTTCATCATCCAAGATGCGATCCTTCCCGAAGATATCCCTCATCTTCGACCTCATGCCGTGGCTAAAGACGCATGGCAATGTGTTGTGTCTCTTTATCGAGGAAGTGCTAGCATTCAATGCTCCAACTATGAAGTGGTGCAAGATGAAGCGGATGAGTTTGCAATGAAAGAAGATGAAGAACCTCGTGAGCTCTTCCGAAGAGTGACCAAACTCGCGGTCTCACTCCGAGATCATGGGAGCAAGGACATGGATGACAATTGGATCAAGCGCAAGTTCCTCAAGGCCATGATGCCCTAGAACAAGGCCATGTCCTCCGTCATTCGTCAAAGACCGGACTTCCACTCCATGACCTCAAGCGAAGTGTTGGATGAGTTCATTGCAATGAGCATCTTGGACAAGACCGCCGACAATGAGCATCTCTAAGATGGAAGGTCATAGTCGTGACTATGCCGATGAGATATCGGATCTCTCTAATGCTCTTGAGGAAGAGCATGGGCATCGTTTGGCTCTTGAGGAGTCACACAACGATGGCCATGCCAAATTAAAGAAAGATCTTGATCATGCTCTTGTTGTGTCTTGTGTGCTAACTTCCGAGAAGGCTAAACTTGGGGTTGATCATGCTAGACTCAAGGAGGAGTTTGATGTACTTGACAAGGCCCATAAGGTCTTGAAAGGTGCTCATGCAAACCTCAAGGAGTCTCATGCTCAACTCCAAGTTAAGCTAACCAAGGAAAAGGCCACATTTCCTCACATGGTCTTAATTGATAATGCAAATGCTACTAACCCGTGTTGTGAGCATGTGCATCTTGTGGAGGAGAATGCCAAGTTGAAGGAACAACTCGAGAAAGGTCTTGTGTCATGCATACAAGGTGAGAAGAACCTAAATGACCTTTTGAGCAATCAAAAGGAAGTTGTGGGCAAGGAGGGAGTTGGGTTCTCACCCAAGTCCAAGAACAAGAAGAAGAACGAGAAGAAGAATAACAAGACCAAACAACCTCCCCCGCTTAAGCAAACTTTTGTGAAGGAGGGAGAGGGTGATCCTAAGGAGAAGAAGAACAATGCGAAGAGTGGTGATGCCAAAAAGGGCAAAGCCATCTCTCCCAACAAAGCCGGCGACTTTAACCCCTCTTATGTGTTGTGCCGTGCTAGTGATGGGCATGTTTATGCTAAATTTGTTGGTTCTTCTTATGAGTACATTGAATGGTCTATTTGGGTGCCTAAGACCCTTGTTACTAACATCAAAGGACCCATTACTAAATGGGTACCTAAAACCAAGAATTGATCTCTTATAGGTGTTTGCTTCCGGTGGGGGATCATGGTTGCTCGATAGTGGAGCAACAAATCATATGACCGGGAGCAAGGACTTGGTGGTGGACGTGCAAAAGATCCCATCTATGCCCACCAATGTCGAGTGGGGTGATGCCTCACATTCTAAGGTATTGGGTCTTGGCAAGGTTGTCATTTCTCATGATCTAACGATCGAGAAAGTCATGCTTGTTGAGCCCCTTGCGTTCAATTTACTTTCCGTTCGTCAACTTGCACTCATGGGCTTTGCCACCTTCTTTGATATTGATACCGTGGCCCTCTTGTGGAGCAAGACTCTTAAAGTAGCCTTTGTTGGGCATGTCGAGAACGGTCTCTATGTGATTAACTTTTCGGAGCAACCCACTAAGATCGCGACATGCCTAATGGCTAAAGTTGATGTGGGATGGCTTTGGCATCGCCATTTAGCCCACGCCAATATGAGATCTTTGCAAAGTCTTCTCAAGGGGGACCATGTCCGTGGACTAACAAATGTTAGTTTTCCCAAAGATCGTGCTTGCAGTGCTTGTATTGAAGGAAAGCTTCATGAGACGGCTCACCCTCCCACGACTATCATCTACTCGAAGAGACCCTTGGAGCTCCTTCACATGGACCTCTTTGGGCCTCCATCCTTTGATAGTCTTGGGGGTAGAAAGTATTGCTTGGTGATTGTGGATGATTATTCAAGATACACTTGGGTATACTTCTTCAAGAGGAAGAGTGAGACTCAACAAACCGTCATCAACTTTGCAAATGAAGCTCAACGTCAACATAATGCAAAGATCTTGACAATAAGAAGTGACAACGGCACCGAGTTCAAGAACTACACCTTGGATGAGTTTCTTAGTGATGAGGGGATCAAGCATCAACATTCTGCACCATATACCCCTCAACAAAATGGTGTTGTGGAGAGGAAGAACCGGACGTTGATGGATGCGGCAAGGACCATGATGGCGGAGTTCAAGTCTGCATACAACTTTTGGGCCGAAGCCATCAACACCACTTGTCATGCATCCAATCGGCTCTATCTCCGCAAAGGCTTGAACAAGACTCCTTATGAGATACTCACCGTAAACAAGCCCAATATCAAGTACTTCCGAGTATTCGGGTGTAAGTGTTTCATTCTCAAGAAAGGTGTTCGTTTGTCTAAATTTGAGGCTAGAGCTTATGAGGGCATATTTGTTGGTTATGCTACAAACTCTCATGCTTACCGTGTTCTCAACAAGTCCACCGGACTCATTGAGGAGATGTGTAACGTGGAGTTTGACGAAAATAACGGCTCCCAAGTGGAGCAAAGTGGTACTTGTTATGTAGGTGATGAAATTCCTCCCCAAGCCATAAGAAGAATGGGTATTGGTCATATTCTACCCATTGAGGAACCCCTTGTGGCCGAAGGATAAGGACAATGCTCCACTCAAGTGGAGCCTTCACCTACTCAAGACTCACACTCTTCCGAAGAACAAAGTGAAGGCCCTAAACCTCGTGAACAAGACCAAGGGCAAGATCAATCTCAAGATAGTTGTGAACCTCCAAATGATGCCCAAGGTCAAGTTCTCCCCCTCAAGCAGATTCAAGATCATGAGCAAACTCAAGATCAAGAACAATCTCAAGACGTCGCTCAAGATAATCAAGTTAACCCTCCTCCTTCCACATCCGAGGAAGAATTAGAGCGTCGTGCCGCGAAGATTGCTTCCAAACTCACCACCAAAGGCCACCTCATGGAAAATGTGGTTGGAAGCCTAAGAAAGGGGG
Organism: Triticum dicoccoides; assembly: GCF_002162155.2. Taxonomy (NCBI): domain Eukaryota; kingdom Viridiplantae; phylum Streptophyta; class Magnoliopsida; order Poales; family Poaceae; genus Triticum; species Triticum dicoccoides. Next base: position 776,186,197 of record NC_041393.1, read on the forward strand.
TAAGCACTCGTAGACAATTAGCAAACTATTGTGAACATCATGCGTTTGTCTCTTGTGTTGAACCCCAAAAGGTCTATGAGGCGCTCGAAGACTCGGATTGGCTCAATGCCATGCATGAAGAACTCAACAACTTCGAGTACAACAAGGTTTGGAGATTGGTGCCAAGGCCATCGGGGAACCACAACGTCATTGGAACCAAGTGGATTTTCAAGAACAAGCAAGATGCTCATGGGAACATCATTCGCAACAAGGCAAGATTGGTAGCACAAGGCTACTCCCAAGTCGAGGGTATCTACTACGGTGAAACCTTTGCTCCCGTTGCTCGCCTTGAATCCATTCGTTTGTTGATTGCTTATGCATCCCATCATAACTTTAAGTTACAACAAATGGATGTGAAAAGTGCTTTTCTTAATGGTCCTATTAATGAGTTGGTGTATGTCAAGCAACCCCCCGAGTTTGAGGATCCTTACTTCCCGGATCATGTGTATCAACTTGATAAGGCACTCTATGGCCTTAAACAAGCCCCACGTGCGTGGTATGACCACCTTACCGAGTTGTTACAAGATCGTGGATTTGAAGTTGGGCAAATCGATCCCACTCTTTTTACTAAGAAGGTCAAAGGGGAGTTGTTTGTGTGCCAACTATATGTTGATGACATTATCTTTGGTTCCCCTAACAAAGCTTTCAATGAAGAATTTGCCGCTCTCATGACCTCTAAGTTCAAGATGTCTTCAATGGGAGAGTTGAAGTTCTTCCTCGGTTTTGATATCAAACAAAGAAGAGAAGGTACCTTCATCAACCAAGCCAAATACACTCAAGACATGCTTAAGAGATTCAAGCTAAGTGATGTCAAGCCGGCTTCCACTCTAATGCCTACCAAGTGCCAACTTGACATTGATCCCAATGGTAAAGCGGTGGACCAAAAGGTATATCCCTCTATGATTGGATCCTTGCTTTACCTTTGTGCGTCTAGACCGGATATCATGTTGAGTGTGGGTATGTGTGCACGGTTTCAAGCCGCACCGAAGGAAAGCCATTTTGTGGCGGTCAAGCGAATCTTTCGATATTTGGCTCATACCCCAAACTTTGGCCTATGGTACCCAAGAGGAGCAAACTTCAAGCTTGAAGGATTTACGGATTCCGATTGGGCGGGAGACAAAGTGGATAGGAAGTCCACTTCCGGAGGGTGCCAATTTCTTGGTTGCTCTTTGGTGAGTTGGTCTTCCAAGAAGCAAAGTTGTGTGTCTCTCTCGTCCACCGAAGCGGAATATGTGGCGGCTGGTAGTTGTTGTGCACAACTCTTATGGATGAGGCAAACTTTAAAGGAATACGGTGTCATTTGTGACAAAGTGCCTCTTTGGTGTGACAATGAAAGTGCCATCAAGATTTCTCTCAACCCGGTGCAACATTTCAAGACGAAGCATATTGAGATTCGGTATCACTTCATCCGGGATCACATTAGGCGAGGGGAGATCGAGCTCAAGTATGTCAACACTCATGATAACCTTGCAGATATTTTCACGAAGCCCTTGGATGAAGCAAGATTTTGCGAGTTAAGGCATGAGCTAAATATCATTGATTCGAGCAATGTGACTTGAGCCCGTGCACACCCCTCCTCACTCTACTTGTTGTCTAGTCTAGATGTAGGCATGGACATAGGGGGACTGTTGTTCTCTCAATGAACTCTTCCTCCCCCATTATGCATATACTAATCAACTCTTTCACATTAGCCATTTTTATGGTACTTGTGCTTCAAAGACGAGTTTTGGTCATGGACCCAAGGATAATTCTTTGCGGTGCCATACCAATTGACTCAAATATAGGTGGCTCCGGCCACCGCCCTTCCTTGGAGAAGTTGTTTTCTCTCTCGTGTTGGTTGGTGTTTCCCCGGTGGGTGTTTTGCTTTTTCCTCCTTCTTCTCTCTTGCGTCCTAGCTCTTTCTTGGTTTACGGTACTACTGTGGTGTGCCACGATACTACCGCAGGAGTTGGTGGGTCTCTCCAAATGCGTGGCCCTCCAAGGGCACGGTACTACCGCTACTTCCGCCGCAGAAATTTTTTACTGCCGCTGAACGAGCGGTACTACCGCCCAGCATGTGGTACTTCCGCCCGGGCGGTACTACCGTGATGACCCGCTGTACTTCCACGCCCACACGAGCAGGTGGGGGTTAAGAGCGGGACAGGGGGAGTTCTAACTCCCCCATACCCATTCATCTCTTTTCCCCACCCCGTCTCTCTCTCTCTCCTGACCAAGAACGGCACCGGAGGCCTTCGCCGGATCTCCTTCTTCGGCCGCTCTCCTCGGATTCCGACCGGTGGGATCGCTCCCCACCTCGCCCTCTTGCCATGGACCCAGGTTTTTCCCCAAATACCTCTCATTTTTGTCCTTCCTTGTGTTTCTAGGTTTTGGGGAGATGCATGTGGTGTTCTTGAGATTTTTGGCTAAATCTGTGCAAGTGGGATTCGTTGTAGAGTGGTAGAGTAGTTGCATGCTCTTTGGATAGTCAAAATAGTTCCGTTTGATCAATGGTAGTACCAAAGTTGTCGTGCAGAGGTTCTAGATCCAAATCCGCGTCCTTAATGGCATTTTTTCCTTTCGTGCGGTACTACCGCTCCTCCTGGAGCGGTACTCCGCGGTACTTCCGCACCTTGGTGCGGTACTACCGCTGGGCGTCCGGAAGTAAAAAATTACTTCTGCCCCACGCACGGTACTACCGTGCTTCCGCGGCACGGTACTTCCGCGGTTGGCGCGGATGTAATTTTTTACATCCGGAACCCCGCCCGGTACTACCGTAGATCATCATGTGCCGTTTTGTCTTTTGTCCAAGTCGCATGTGTTTGTGTTTTCTTTCATTTGTTTTTGATTCATTTTGTTCCCGTGTGTGTCTTTGTGTCTTTGTGTCTAGGTGGTGGCTCCGGTTTTCCTCGCCGCTCGAATCCCAGCCGTGACACAGGGTCCAAGCGTCTGCGCAACCCAGATGATGTTCCAGAGGGGTCCTCTGCTGCTCCCCAACGCAGGACCAAGCATACCGCCAGGAAACAGAAGGAGCCCGTCATGGGCATGGATGAGATGCCCCAGGCAGAATTTGTCATTCGAAGAAAGATCAATCCTTATGTGTCTCCCCGGTCTAGCACACGGGGCAATGAACTCTTCTGGAACGAGCAGCAGAATCTGATCTATATGGATGTGATCAAGGCCAAGCAGAATCACAATGTTGAAGTTCACTAGATTGACATGACTCACATGAGGCAGGAGAAGCACCGTGGGTACTTTGGAGAGGCCTTGGATCTTGTGGAGCAGTTCGGCATTGAACACATTCTCACCTTCCACAAGGACTTTGATCCAGAGATCGTTGCACAGTTCTTTGCTTCGGTCCACTTCGACGTCAATGAAGAGAGGACCATGACTTGGATGACCAATGGTCGACAGTTGTCTGCTACCTAGAAGGAGTTCATGGAGTTGCTCCTTGTTCCCGATGAAGGACTCAACACGCCAGTTGGAGTTCGCCCTCATGCCAACGCTGACTCTGCCAACAAGAACAAGCTCATGGCATACCTTGTTGAGAAGACGCTTCCTAACAAGAAGAAGGCATGGGTGCTCAACCCCTTCCTTGACATCATGCATAGGCTCTTCCGGAACACGCTCTTCCCGTGCATTGGTGACATGGGACAGGTGCATGCTTATCTCATTGACATGATGCTTCTTTCTGAGGAGGCCCGTCAGGCTCAGACTCAGCCACTTGATGTCTCACATATCATGTGGTGTGAGCTTCAGTTCGCCGTGTTCAACCATAAGGTCCCCATCTATGGGCCTTATCTGTTTTACCTGATCTCCAAGACGTGGGAGAAGCTCCTCCCCAATGAGGAGTTTGAAGCACCAGGCTAGATTCGTCATGAGCCCATCAAGCTTCGCATCAAGCCCCAATGGGCTAATACCACCACTGCTGCAGAGGCTGCCAAGATGGTTGTTGATGAGGAGGAGATTGAGGAGGAAGACGCTGCTGAGGATCGTTCTGCGTTCACGCCTCCCTCTGCTGAGCCTTCTTGGGCAAAGAAGCTGAAGGACAAGATGAAGAGGTTGTTCTTCTTGCAGGTTCAGGGGCAGTACAAGGCCCATGTTGCTCAGAAGGAGAGTCGCCGTCGCGACATCAGGATCTTGAGGGCTTGCGGGGAGGACGTGGCAAGCGGCTCTGAGAAGCACATCACCCCAGAGATTGCCTGGATGGCGAAGCAGAGCTTCCATTGGAGCGATTCAGAGGACGAGTATGTTCCTGCTGCGGAGTCTGGCGAGATGAGTCGTTTTCCGCCTGAGCTACCACCTGTGTTGTAGGTGACCTCTCTGCCTTTTTGGTGTCTCGATGCCAAAGGGGGAGAGAGAGTAGGATTTGTGTGTGTGTCGTGTGTTTCGTCGTTTGCTTTGCTTTCCGTTGTTGAACCTGCTTGCTTTGGTTTGGTTGTGCTCGTGAGACTAAGTCTATCATATGGTGTAAGACATATGCACTCTCTCGTTATCTCCTTATTGAGCTTGTGCTTATCATGCTATTCAGGTTATGCTCATATCATCTCTAGTGTCAGCCTTACTATTGCAAGATATGCTTTGTTTCTAAAATATAGGGGGAGTGGTGCTCCTAGTATTCGTGCCGTGCAGTCCAAAGCACTTTACTCTCTAGCACGAATCTAGGGGGAGCTCATCTGTATTTTAGAAGTTGTGGGGTTTGCCTATGCTATATTCATTTCATTTGTGCAAATCCCGTATTGTCATCAATCCACCAAAAAGGGGGAGATTGTAAGTGCATTCCTGTCCCTATGTAGTTTTGGTGATTGATGACAATGCCTTTGCGGACTAATCGTGTGTATTGAGCTTTTCAGATATATCACGACTAAACACAAGATGATTTGATGCCCCTCGGAGATTATAGAAGACGGCCTTTCTCTACGGTTTGGTTCAGTGGAGTTGAGTCATAGGAAAGCCGTACTATTAAGAGGGGGTCCGCTTTGGAAAGGATTGGGTGGAATCTCACGTACACATTCCCTTTTGCACCGACTTTCCTCGAGCTCCTCGGAGTGTTCCTCCGTCTCATCGTGTCTCTGCGAAATGAAGGCCTCAGTCTTGCTCTTCTCAGGCTAGCGGTAGTACTGCTCTTGTGAGCGGTACTACCGCAGGAGCAAGCGGTAGTACCGGGCTCCGGCACGGTAGTACCGGGCTCCGGCACGGTAGTACCGGGCTCCGGCACGGTAGTACCGTAGGATCCCACGGTAGTACCGCTCTTTCGAGCGGTAGTACCGCGAGCTCTGGTCTGGCACCGCTCTCAAGCGGTGGTAGACGCGGATGTAATTTTTTACATCCGCGCTCCCCGCGGTAGTACCGTGCTGTGGCGCAGTAGTACCGTGGCACCAGGCCAGGTTCCGGAGCAGGAGCGGAGGTAGGGGAGGATGTAATTTTTTACATCCGCACCCTTCACGGTAGTACCGCACCCTCGATCGCGGTAATTCCGTGTTGGATTTTTGCACGACATTTTTCTCAGCGGAGGTAGTCACGGATGTAATTTTTTACATCTGTGCCTACCAGGCCTGGCCCGTGTCTGCCTTGCGGAAGTACCGCATGGGGCCGCGGTAGTACCGCTCCTACGGATCTACCGCGCCCTGTCGGTGCTCCTTTTTGCCTGGTCAGGTCTCTGCCGTGCTCGCGGTAGTACCGCGGTCCACCGCGGTAGTACCGCACGCCAGTGCGGTAGTACCGCGCCTGTGGAGCGGTAGTTCCGTGGGCCGCGGGCTGAGTGGTGGGCAACGGTTGGAATTGTCCCCCAGTATAAAAGGGGGTCTTCTTCTCCAAGAAGACTCACCTCTTCTAACCCTAAACTCCATTGTTGCTCCAAGCTCCATTTTTGGCCGATCTCTCTCCCTAGCCAATCAAACTTGTTGATTTGCTCGGGATTGGGTGACAAGGCCCCGATCTACACTTCCACCAAGAGATACTCGATTCCCCCCACTAATCCCTAGCGGATCTTGTTACTCTTGGGTGTTTGAGCACCCTAGATGGTTGAGGTCACCTCGAAGCCATACTCCATTGTGGTGAAGCTTCGTGGTGTTGTTGGGAGCCTCCAAGTGTTGTGGAGATTGCGCCAACCTTGTTTGTAAAGGTTCGGTCGCCGCCTTCAAGGGCACCAATACTGGAATCACGGCATCTCGCATTGTGTGAGGGCGTGAGGAGATTACGGTGGCCCTAGTGTCTTCTTGGGGAGCATTGTGCCTCCACACCGCTCTAACGGAGACGTACTTCCCCTTAAAAGGAAGGAACTTCGGTAACACATCCTCGTCTCCACCGGCTCTACTCTTGGTTATTTCGTGCCTTTACTTTTGCAAGCTTACTTGTCTTGTATCTATTGCTTGCTTGTGTGCTAGTTGTCTTTGCATCATATAGGTTGTCCACTTAATTGCATATCTAGACAACCTATTTTGTCGCAAGGTTTAATTTGTTAAAGAAAAGCTTAAAAATTG
>NC_041393.1:776192985-776233964 GCF_002162155.2 Triticum dicoccoides
TTTCACTCTCCATGTACACGAGCCCTCGCCGTGCGTATGCGCGAGTACGTGTTCGAGACCCCACCCGTATGTACGTACGTGGATGTATTTTTCGGCATCTGGCTGTACGTATGTGTACGCAGTTTTGACTGGACTGCCTCAACTGCTACCGCTCCTTACTCGGACATGGTTCATCGTGGCAAACAGACCGATCGACCGGTATGTACACAGACAACGCTACGTATGCTTCGACCAGGTGGGTCCAGCTGTCGGGGGGCAAGGAGGCATTTCCTTGTGTGTGAATATATAGCTGGTGGGTCCCAGTGGTCAGAGGCGGAATCATATATTTTTTGCCCATAATAAGGAGTCACTTCCTTGGGAGCAAAGATGTTGTTGGTGGGTCCCAGCTGTCAGGAGCAGGCATAAGGAGGCACTTCCTTCCTTGCGAAGATATACGTGGTGGGTCCCAGCTTTCATGGGGAGGAATAATTTTTATTTTCGCGTAACAAGGAGGCGGTTGCAGTGTGCGTCCATGGACCTGGTGCGTCCCCACTGTCAGCCTCTCCATGTATAATCCTCTTCCGATGACTCTCGTTTGTTGACCACGCCGTGCCGAGCGCACCAAGGCGATGGCCGACGGCGAGGCCCGGGACGGCAACGAGCCGGTGATGGGAAGACACGGCAGTGGAGTCACAGACGGAGAGGTGTACGAGGGTTAACTGATTCTGGTGCGGCGTGGTTCTGCAGTCAGTAGAGAATAACATCACTCGTTTATTCATTTAAATGGATTTTTTGTAAAAAATTGTAAATATAATCCTAAAACCCTATATGTTTTAGTGTGGCCTTGCCATGGTCATAAGTGGTTACCATAAAAATTTCAGGTCTTCTGAAATTAGTTTGATCCCTCAAATAATTTAAGCAACAACTTTTATTTTTATTTTATTAGGATTGTAAAGAGATAGGGGAAGAACAAGGACCGTCTCTTAAGTAACAAGAGCATCCATGCATCTTGATCAATGAACAAAACACACATGAATAACCAACGAAGAAGCCCAAATCACATGGTGGAAATCAGCGAAAAAATAATGATAAGCAAGCAAAACATCAACTTGACAATAACGATTCATTTGACAAATGATAATTAATGACCACCATATTATTTTTGCAAACATAACCACTGAAGCATTATAAGTTCACCAACACCACCTTATAGACTCTTGGTTCATTACAACCATTATGACATAAACAAGCACACTGAAATGTAGACATGGGTAATACTAAGTGTTCATTACTTCAGTGCGGCCTAGATGTTCCTCTACTCAAAGGCCCACTGGTTTTCCCTGCGGATCTTCTCCTCCTCCTCGGGTCTTAATTTCTCATTGATGTTGAAGATCTTGCGGATCTCCTCTAGCGTCTTTCCCGTGATCATGTCGGCGACGGTCTGGCAAGTCAGGTCTAGGAGCCCCCTGATGTTGAGGTGGTTCGCAGCCTGAGAGGGGGCAAAAGAGCAAAAGGAATAATGGTGCGTCAGAGCGAAGCATTGGTTTACAAAAACATGGATAATTACATATACCACCTACATAGAGGTTTTTGCGACAAACTAAAACACAAAACAAGGTGTGCAATAATCAAAAGATATTCATTCAAAGACCATAACATGGGTTAACATAAATGGATCGATAGTCAAGAAAAGTTAACATAACTGTCACAAAATAGAGTGAGATCAGACACAGCTACATACATTCCTACATGATAAATGATAATTTTGTAAGTGCATAAGCTACATGGGTTCAGATGACAAGCACCACTTCTCAAAATGCATTGGCAATTGCATTCATCATCCAATAATTTGGATATCAACATGTATGGCTAGTACACCACAATCATCAGTCAAGCAATGATACACAGATGAACACATTCATAGCCAATATGGATCAATATAGTGGCATTTAAAAGATTTGCTCAGATGATAAAGGCAGCGATAACAATAAAGTTAGAAACATAGTTATCTATCATAGTAAAATCAAACCACAACACAAAACATGTGTTTAGGGGTCAGTAATATATGAAACTGGAATATGTATTGCAAGTGAAGATGCCACATGTGAGATACAAATCTTATCTATGATAAAATAAGATAACTATAAGAAAAGAAACTAAAAGCAAATAGTGCTAAACTCTTGCAAACTAGATCAGGATTTTATAGTGGCCATGGGAAGTCATGTGTGGTTTCACTTCAAACGATGGAAAGCATCATCACTTCTAACATGGACAGGCACAATGTATCATCTCGTGATCTAGCTACAAGGATGTAATGTTAATAGAACCACAATCAATACTCAACCAATGCTAGATAGAAGAAGGCATTCGTAGATGACATGGATCAATAGTGGTATCTAAAAGATTAGTTGAGATCATAAATATTTGATACAAAGTTAGAAACATTAGCATGATCATGTGATTTAGCTATCACTATGTATACAGCAAAATAAATAGTAACTCGATGCTAGATAGAAGAAAAAGGCATTCATTGTTGACATATGGACCAGTAGTGAAACCTATAAGATAATAAAGATATAGATAGCAAAATTAGAAAGAAGTGTGTGATCTACAATGCATAATTACAAATATCAAAGTAGTAATGTATGATATTGGATTTATGTATTATAACTAAGGATGACACATGCGACATACCACCCTATCTATGATAAACCAACATAAATAAACAAATTCAGAGCAGATCTACTAAAGTCTAGCATACAAGATCATAATTTCACACTAGATATGGACATTCATGCATGGTTCAAATCTAGAAACAACAGTGACAAATATAGAAACAACAGACCATATATTGCTCTGTGTGGTCTGATGTTTCCGCAAGTTATTGAAAGAGAAACCACTCAATCATCATCCCGTATATGTAATTTACAAACAAAATGATAGTGAATCTAATAATTTAAAATGTTTCTAGGTTATTCATATATAGTGAAGCATATTAGACCAGATGAACATGGAACTGTAAACTAATATAGCTCCCTAGATAATGCCCGAACCTAGCTATTACGGTTATTATGTATGGTCGGCCGCTTTCTACATCGCCAATAACAACTCTTTGTGACCTAAACCTAATCCATTGTGTAACCTAACCTAATACAATCGAGTCAAATCTACCTTGATGAAGGTACGAGGACATATTCCAATCTATGCAAATCTCAATCAGACACAAGTAACAAGCCACACTAAACAAAAACAATCTTGATTCCATCAATGGGGGATAGTAAAAAGATAGATCTAGAGAATGTCAAGGAACAAATCAAAGGATGGAAAGTAATCACACCAGTGTGAGGTCGAATATGGTGGCCGTGTCGACCTTGACGAAATTGGCGTCCCAGTTTTTGAGGTCCTGTGCGGGCGCCGCAGGCACAGCCGATGTAGCACCTAACGGCCTAGATCCTCCACCAAAATCAGATGTGTCGACGGCCTTTGCTTGGACGTGTTTGTTGCAGTACTCAATGACCTTGGAGAGGATCTTTGAGTTGACATTGCGGAGCAACAAGCCTTTGTCAGTATAGTCGTCCTCGATCATGTGCCGGATCATTTGCGACTCCATGGCCACCGCCTGCTCCACCTCAAACTCCTTACCGTCTGAACTCTTGAGCTTGATGATCTTCTTCTTGCCCTCTGCGGCCGCCATCGGGTGGATCGGAGCTAGGGTTGGGGTGGGGAAATTGGGGATCGAGGAAACCCTAACTAGAAGAGGAAACTCTAGCGGCGGCGGAAGAAAGGAGAAAGATGGGGTGTTTTGTTGCAGGGTTGATTGGGCTTTTGGGGAATTTATTTTGGGCCGATTGAGCAACGCCGATCACCACATTTAGGGGCTCAATCTCGGGCCATGCTCCGGCGTTGAATCGCAATAGAGAGAGCGGAAGACTACTTCAAGTCCTCTTCCCCACTCTTCAAACACAAGCTATTTCGGCGCCGCTTCCAGATGGCTAGACATGTGTTCTCGTATTCACGAAGGGTTGTGGCATACGATGATTATTTCATATGCAAGGAGGACGCCCCTGGGAGAGGTTGGCTTCTCCTCTTAGCAGAAATGCACTGCAGCTATTCGGTGCTTGCATAAAAAATACCATGTGATCTAATTGATGGGTATATCTGCATGAGTGAGGCCACGTGCCTAGAATTCATGTACAGGTTCTGCAAGATTGTGCTAGTGATGCTTGGTCGGGAGTACTTGAGAGAGCCAACTGTTGCACCAGGTTGTTGGCGATCAATGCAGATAGGGGCTTTCCGAGGATGCTTGGTCGCACACAGATTGTAAGCACTGCAAGTGGAAGAACTGCACATCTGCTTGGCAGGGGCAGTCTAGAGGTCATGTGAAAGTTTGCAATGTCATACTTGAGGCCGTGCTTCACAAGATCTTTGAATTTGGTACTCTTTTTTTGGCACGGCCGGCTCTCACAATGACATCAACGTGCTTCAGCGTTCTCTGGTGTTTGAAAGGCTTGTAGAAGGCAACTGCCCAGAGTTCAATATTAAGATCAATGGTCACCACTATAACAAAGGATACTACCTACCTGATGGTATTTTTCTTCAGTGCATTACTCTTGTGAAAACAATCCCAAACCCGATAGGAGAGAAGAGGCAGTGATTTGCCCAAACACAAAAGGGTCGCTGGTGGTTGGGGCGGGCAGGGAGGGATTGGCGCACTATCTGAATTTGACATGGTTAATGTCAGTTGAGTCATCAAAGATATACGCTGGTAATGGTTACAGGAAGGCAGATGCGGTTAATGTCACTTGAATCATCAAAAGTACTTCCTCCGTTCCGATTTACTCGTCGTCGTTTTAGTTCAAATTTGAACTAAAACCACGACGAGTAAATCGGAACAAAGGGAGTATGTGCTGCTAATGGTTACAATAAGGTGGATGCTTGAAGTAGGAGTGTAGGACTAGAAGGGAACAACGAGGAAATTTGGGACTGACACTATTGAAGCACCCCGCCCCAACAAAGAGGACAGCAATGACGTGAAAGCACCCCGCATGTTCTGCAAGACGCTCATTGCTTCCGACACCAGCATGCACAAGGCTCTCTCCTCTAGTTCATGGCATCAGAGACCAAAAGATTTTGTTAACTCTAGGTGACAAATTCTTTATGCATCAAGCTTGATGACAAATTCTTGCAGTATGGAAAAACTTCTTGCATATTCAGAACTAATAGGCAAAGACACCAGGTGCCAGGTAAGGTGACCGAAGACTATTGCTTCCATTTATTCGATGGCGGGTTTGAATTGAGGTTGAGATAATGGGTGGAGAAAGAAAAAGAATATTTTTTTGCGGGTAAAGAAAAAATTATTTAACGGTAAAAAAAAGGTGCCAATGCTATCTACTGCCTCCGTTCCGATTTACTTTCTCGTCATGGTTTTAGTTCAAATTTGAACTAAAACCACGACGAGTAAATCGGAACGGATGGAGTAGCTAGCTAGGATCATGAAGGTACATGTTGGACATGATTGATATCGCACCACTAGAATATTTATGTATCTGAACCTAATTTCACGCCCTGCATTTTCCCGTTGCAACGCACAAGCATGTTTGCTAGTAAGAAGGAAAAGAAAGAAGCAACAGGGATGCAAACACAAGAAGAGAAAGGAAAACAAAACTGTCAAAGTTTGTCTGTCTGTCTGTCTGCAACCAAGAAAGAGACTAGCTACAAACAAGTTGCTCATTGCTGATGCCTATAACTACATCATACCATACCATACCATACCAGACCAGACCATCAACCAACAACCGAATCCACTATTTCCATCATAGATCCGCCCGACCGACCGGCGCCAACATCATCGGTTAAACTGATCATACTCAACGATGACATTCATTATACTAACTAGACTTCTTTTTACACCCACGCAGGAGAGGAACACAACCAACCCAACGAAACCCTAGAATCATCCATCATCCACTAGCTAAGCTAGACTAGGCTCAACTTCCGCCGTACCAAACTAATTAAACAGTCTACATCCTTCACTCTCGGATAGAGTTGATGTCGATGCCACAGGACCGCGACTCCATCTGCCGCATCATGCCCGTGCACCCGCTCATCATTGCGTCCGACGGCAGCTCCTCCTCTCCGCGGGGCATCGGCATCAGCGGCGAAGGCCCCTCTTCCTCTGCCTCGCCTCCAACTCCATCTTCGCCCCTGCCCCAGCCCCCGTTCGCATCGCCGGTCTGTTCTTCCTCCGCCGCAGCAGACTCCTGCCCGGCCTTGCCCTTCCTGCTCTTCTTCGACCCCGCGTACATGAAGCTCCCCACAATCACCTGCACCAACACGCACAATCACCTCATCATTCATTTCCGGAACACAATAGACCAAGGATGAATTAATTAAATGTTGATGTTTCAGTGAAAAAAAAAGAAGCGAGTGATCACCTGAACTGTCCCGGCTGCTGTCAGGACTCCACCAATGCTTCCTCCAATCACCCTGCGATCAGCGCCACACAGCGCTATGCATAGACCTCCATTCTGTGTGCGTGAAACGCCGTCATCTATCACCAGGTATGATCCACAGAGGCATAGGATTTTGAATCGACCCTGTCAAATGTAATAGGGGACACGCGAAAATTGTTAAGTGTGTTGTCTGTGACTGGTGTCATAACTTACAAGTGAAGCATTTCTTGGAAAATAGAATAAATATTAATGACTCCATATTCATCAGCAATGGATCTTGGAACTGCAAACTTGAACAAATACCTCCTGTCCTAGGTTGCTAACAACATATCATGACTTCATTTGACGACAAAGAACAGAAGTAGTCAGCTTTACTTATACCAAGACAACACATCAACAACGTATACACATCAAAGATGCAGCTACAAAATATGGAACAACAGGAAGGAGAGCACTGCGATGACAAATACTAGAGAACAACTGACATTACTGCCGGTAACAGAGCATAATAGACCGTGCTAGACCATGTTGCATATATAAAGAATAGGATCAGAGATTTCACAGGACGAAAATGAGATGATAGGTCCATGAAAATGGGTTTTTCGTCCTGGGCAGGCCGGAGACGCGGCTGCATGACATTCTTTGGGCCGTCCATGACGGGAAAAATCATGGTAGAAGCGAGGGCAAGGAAAACAAAACTAATTAAACAGTCTACATCCTTCACTCTCGGATCGAGTTGATGTCCATGCCGCAGGACCGCGACTCCATCTGCCGCATCATGCCCGTCCACCCGCTCATCATCGCGTCCGACGGCAGCTCCTCCTCTCCGCGGGGCATCGGCATCAGCGGCGAAGGCCCCTCTTCCTCCGCCTCGCCTCCAACTCCATCTTCGCCCCTGCCCCTGCCCCCGTTCGCATCGCCGGTCTGTTCTTCCTCCGCCGCAGCAGACTCCTTCCCGGCCTTGCCCTTCCTGCTCTTCTTCGACTCCGCGTACATGAAGCTCCCCACAATCACCTGCACCAACACGCACAATCACCTCACCATTCATTTCTGGAACACAACAGACCAAGGATGAATTAATGAAATGCTGATGTTTCAGTGAAAAAAAAAAGAAGCGAGTGATCACCTGAATTGTCCCGGCTGCTGTCAGGACTCCACCAACGCTTCCTCCAATCACCCTGCGATCAGCGCCACACAACGCTATGCATAGACCTCCATTCCATGTGCGTGAAACGCCGTCATCTATCACCAGGTATGATCGACAGAGGCATAGGATTTCGAATCGACCCTGTCAAATGTAATAGGGGACACGCGAAAATTGTTAAGTGTGTTGTCTGTGACTGGTGTTATAACTTACAAGTGAAGCATTTCTTGGAAAAATAGAATAAATATTAATGACTCCATATTCATCACAATGGATCTTGGAACTGCAAACTTGAACAAATACCTCCTGTCCTAGGTTGCTAACAACATATCATGACTTCATTTGACGACAAAGGACAGAAGTAGTCAGCTTTACTTATACCAAGACAACACATCAACAACATATACACATCAAAGATGCAGCTACAAAATATGGAACAACAGGAAGGAGAGCACTGCGATGACAAATACTAGAGAACAACTGACATTACTGCCGGTAACAGAGCATAATAGACCGTGCTATTGCTACATAATAGACCATGCTGCATATATAGAGAATAGGATCAGAGATTTCATAGGACGAAAATGAGATGATAGGTCCATGAAAATGGGTTTTTCGTCCTGGGCAGGCCGGAGACGCGGCTGCATGACATTCTTTGGGCCGTCCATGACGGGAAAAATCATGGTAGAAGCGAGGGCGAGGAAAATATGGGGGAGTTCCAGGTTACGGTGGGTGGTCGGGGTTGGGCAATGCATTGTGGTTTGTGCGTTTCTCTTGTGTACATGCGTGTGTGCGAGGCGTTGGGCTCTAACTAAACCGAGCGATCGCACTGCTAGCTACGTTACTGAAGCCGAGCGATTGATCCCTTGGCTATTAACTGAACTCAAGTGATTCATTCACTGCTGACTAAACCCGAGCGATTCCTTCGCTATTGCTCCTAACTGAACCCGAGCGATTGATCGCATCTGCTGCTTATTGAAGCCGATCGAGCCCCCGTGCGAGACGTAGCCAGCCAGTGTTGGGTTGACTCTCGATGATCAGTGACCGTTGCTACCGTGCACATGGTACGTAGAACGAGTCAAGACGTGGTGAGTCGAGCCGGTTGGTTGGTTGTGGATGAACAGTTCCCGGTGGGGGTTTGATGAAGAGGACCCCGTGGTAGTAGGCCGTTGCCGCGGGATGAACAGGACCCCAAGGAGGCCATCGCACCCTAGCCGGTTGGGGGTGGATGAACAGGACCCTCTGGAGCCTCTATGAATAGTAGCCGGTGGATGAACAGTAGCTGGTGGAGGCTGGAGGAGGTCGATGGTGGATAAATAGTAGCTCGTGGAGGCTGGGGCGCAGCAGTAGATGGTGGATGAACAGGACCTTGTTTCGACCGTAAGCGCTCCAACACAAGTCCGTTTCCTCCGTTTTACGGTACGCCACACCCCTCCCTATCAACAGGACCCCGTTTCGACCGTAGGCACTCGAATACAAGTCTTTTTCCTCTGTTTTGCGGTAGGCCAGACCCTTCCCGATAAACAGGACCCATTTCGACCGTACGTGGTCGAACAGAAGGCCCGTTTCCTCCGTTCTGTGGTACGCCAGACCTCGTTTCGGCTATTACATCTAAGCCGGTTGGCTCCTAATGAACACGACATATTCCATTGCCTCCCAATAAACACGACGCATTATGTTGCCTCCCGATGAACACGACACAGTTTCTCCGTTTCGGCCCAGCCGGTTGGCTTCTGATGAACATGACGTCGTTGATGCCATCCATTGCCTCTCCATGTACACGATCCCTGGCCGTACGTATGCGCGAGTACGCGTTCGAGACCACACCCGTATGTACGTACGTGGATGTATTTTTTAGCATCTGGTTGTACGTACGTGTACGCTGTTTTGACTGGATTGCCTCAACTGCTACCGCTCCTTACTCGGACATGGTTCATCGTGGCAAACAGACCGATCGACCGGTATGTACACAGACAACGCTACGTATGCTTCGACCAGGTGGGTTCCAGCTGTCGGGGGGCAAGGAGGCATTTCCTTGTGTGTGAATATATAGCTGGTGGGTCCCAGTGGTCAGAGGCGGAATCATATATTTTTTGCCCATAATAAGGAGTCACTTCCTTGGGAGCAAAGATGTTGTTGGTGGGTCCCAGCTGTCAGGAGCAGGCATAAGGAGGCACTTCCTTCCTTGCGAAGATATACGTGGTGTGTCCCAGCTTTCATGGGGAGGAATAATTTTTATTTTCGCGTCACAAGGAGGCGGTTGCAGTGTGCGTCCATGGACCTGGTGCATCCCCACTGTCAGCCTCTCCACGTATAATCCTCTTCCGACGACTCTCGTTTGTTGACCACGTTGACCACGCTGTGCCGAGCGCACCAAGGCGGTGGACAACGGCGAGGCCCCGGACGGCAACGAGCCGGTGATGGGAAGACTCGGCAGTGGAGTCGCAGACGGAGAGGTGTACGAGTGTTAACTGATTCTGGTGCGGCGTGGTTCTGCAGTCAGTAGAGAATAACATCACTCTTTTATTCATTTAAATGGATTTTTTGTAAAAAATTGTAAATATAATCCTAAAACCCTATATGTTTTAGTGTGGCCTTGCCATGGTCGTAAGTGGTTACCATAAAAATTTCAGGTCTTCTAAAATTAGTTTGATCCCTCAAATAATTTAAGCAACAACTTTTATTTTTATTTTATTAGGATTGTAAAGAGAGAGGGGAAGAACAAGGACCGTCTCTTAAGTAACAAGAGCATCCATGCATCTTGATCGATGAACAAAACAGACATGAATAACCAACGAAGAAGCCCAAATCACATGGTGGAAATCAGTGAAAAAATAATGATAAGCAAGCAAAACATCAACTTGACAATAACGATTCATTTGACAAATGATAATTAATGACCACCATATTATTTTTGCAAACATAACCACTGAATAAGTTCACCAACACCACCTTATAGACTCTTGGTTCATTACAACCATTATGACATAAACAAGCACACTGAAATGTAGACATGGGTAATACTAAGTGTTCATTACTTCAGTGCGGCCTAGATGTTCCTCTACTCAAAGGCCCATTGGTTTTCCCTGCGGATCTTCTCCTCCTCCTCGGGTCTTAATTTCTCATTGATGTTGAAGATCTTGCGGATCTCCTCTGGCGTCTTTCCCGTGATCATGTCGGCGACGGTCTGGCAAGTCAGGTCTAGGAGCCCCCTGATGTTGAGGTGGTTCGCAGCCTGAGAGGGGGCAAAAGAGCAAAAGGAATAATGGTGCGTCAGAGCAAAAAGGGGTTAACATAAATGGATCGATAGTCAAGAAAAGTTAACATAACTGTCACAAAATAGAGTGAGGTCAGACACAGCTACATACATTCCTCATGATAAATGATAATTTTGTAAGTGCATAAGCTACATGGGTTCAGATGACAAGCACCACTTCTCAAAATGCATTGGCAATTGCATTCATCATCCAATAATTTGGATATCAACATGTATGGCTAGTACACCACAATCATCAGTCAAGCAATGATACGCAGATGAACACATTCATAGCCAATATGGATCAATATAGTGGCATTTAAAAGATTGGCTCAGATGATAAAGGCAGCGATAACAATAAAGTTAGAAACATAGTTATCTATCATAGTAAAATCAAACCACAACACAAAACATGTGTTTAGGGGTCAGTAATATATGAAACTGGAATATGTATTGCAAGTGAAGATGGCACATGTGAGATCGAAATCTTATCTATGATAAAATAAGATAACTATAAGAAAAGAAACTAAAAGTAAATACTGCTAAACTCTTGCAAACAAGATCAGGATTTTATAGTGGCCATGGGAAGTCATGTGTGGTTTCACTTCAAACGATGGAAAGCATCATCACTTCTAACATGGACAGGCACAATGTATCATCTCGTGATTTAGCTACAAGGATGTAATGTTAATAGAACCACAATCAATACTCAACCAATGCTAGATAGAAGAAGGCATTCATAGATGACATGGATCAATAGTGGTATCTAAAAGATTAGTTGAGATCATAAATATTTGATACAAAGTTAGAAACATTAGCATGTTCATGTGATTTAGCTATCACTATGTATACAGCAAAATAAATAGTAACTCGATGCTAGATAGAAGAAAAAGGCATTCATTGTTGACATATGGACCAGTAGTGAAACCTATAAGATAATAAAGACATAGATAGCAAAATTAGAAAGAAGTGTGTGATCTACAATGCATAATTACAAATATCAAAGTAGTAATGTATGATATTGGATTTATGTATTATAACTAAGGATGACACATGCGACAAACCACCCTATCTATGATAAACCAACATAACTAAACAAATTCAGAGCAGATCTACTAAAGTCTAGCATACAAGATCATAATTTCACACTAGATATGGACATTCATGCATGGTTCAAATCTAGAAACAACAGTGACAAATATAGAAACATCAGACCATATATTGCTCTGTGTGGTCTGATGTTTCCGCAAGTTATTGAAAGAGAAACCACTCAATCATCATCCCATATATGTAGTTTACAAACAAAATGATAGTGAATCTAATAATTTAAAATGTTTCTAGGTTATTCATATATAGTGAAGCATATTAGACCAGATGAACATGGAACTGTAAATTAATATAGCTCCCCAGATAATGCGCGAACCTAGCTATTAGGGTTAGTATGTATGGTCGGCTGCTTTCTACATCGCCAATAACAACTCTTTGTGACCTAAACCTAATCCATTGTGTAACCTAACCTAATCCAATCGAGTCAAATCTACCTTGATGAAGGTACGAGGACATATTCCAATCTATCCAAATCTCAATCAGACACAAGTAACAAGCCAAACTAAACAAAAACAATCTTGATTCCATCAATGGGGGATAGTAAAAAAATAGATCTAGAGAATTTCAAGGAACAAATCAAAGGATGGAAAGTAATCACACCAGTGCGAGGTCGAATATGGTGGCCGTGTCGACCTTGACGAAATTGGCGTCCCAGTTTTTGAGGTCCTCTGTGGGCGCCGCAGGCACAGCCGATGTAGCACCTAACGGCCTAGCTCCTCCTCCAAAATCAGATGTGTCGGTGGCCTTTGCTTGGACGTGTTTGTTGCAGTACTCAATGACCTTGGAGAGGATCTTTGAGTTGACATTGTGGAGCAACAAGCCGTTGTCAGTATAGTCGTCCTCGATCATGTGCCGGATCATTTGCGACTCCATGGCCACCGCCTGCTCCACCTCAAACTCCTTACCGTCTGAACTCTTGAGCTTGATGATCTTCTTCTTGCCCTCTGCGGCCGCCATCGGGTGGATCGGAGCTAGGGTTGGGGTGGGGAAATTGGGGATCGAGGAAACCCTAACTAGAAGAGGAAACTCTAGCGGCGGCGGAAGAAAGGAGGAAAGGTGGGGTGTTTTGTTGCAGGGTTGATTGGGCTTTTGGGGAATTTATTTTGGGCCGATTGAGCAACGTTTGGATGGGTAGATATGTAGCTTACGGGCCTCAGAAAGAAACGAAGCCAAATAATACAAAACAAGATGAAATCAAACCAATTTTTTTACGAGTTCAAAGGGGTCAAACTAGAAAATTCATATTTTCCAATTTGATGAAGACAACATTGGTATCTTCGGTTGGAACAACTTTAGCACCTTCCCAGGATGTGGGTTCGCCTTATAAGTTGGCCCACATGGCGAAGGTTGAACTTCTATTTATTGTTTTGTGAATCGACAGGCTTAACGCATGCCGAATGATTTTCTGTCAAATCAAAAACATGCAAAAAACAGTAACTGGCTCTCGGCATTGAATTTATAGTTTATTTCAGAAAAACAATATAAATTGCTATGGATGGTATTATAATAGCATGAATCAATCAAAAATTATAGGTAAGTTTGAGACGTATGAGTCACCGAGCAGAACATAGTACATACGCGTATACCTTCACCCCTATGAACGATGTAAGATTCGTTGGGTACTTTCTGCTAGCTCACGGGGTACATATTTAATTTGTACACATATATTGTTTTTGCGGCTGCTTCGAGCCGGAGGAAATATGTGGATATTACATGTTGATACATCGACCATCACCGAATTACTCTTATAAAGGATGTTGGAGTACTCTTGATGCCCCCTTCTGCCTGCCACTCCACCGTCCAACCATGTTGGGTCGTTCCCCACCCCTATGAGCGTGGGGTGCCCCTGGTCTGGCATCTTTTCTTTGCCACTGCGTGCACATTTCTTGCAATGAGGGTGGTGTCTAAGACCAACTCCAATGCGCCGACGCGTTCTGTCTGTGCACGTCGGTTTGGGTCGAAATGAACACAAACTGCGGCCCAATGTGCCGACGCAAACGGGCGAGTGTCCGCTTTTTGTCTGCTCGCGACTCATTTCAGGACAAGATTTGAGTCGGGTTTGCATCAGCACGGACATGACGTGGACGCACGCGACGCCCGTCCTTGTCCTCCCCCTAGCCTGTCATTCGGTGGCACATTGGCAATTACCCTCCTCTCCCGTCCAAAACTAAGACACCCGGGCACCCTGCCTTCACCGTTGTCGCCCAGTTCCGGCCGGTTGGACATTGCCCAGGCCGCTGCCCGCACCCAAAAACCTTCCCCGACAACACGCCGCTCTCGACAGGCACCCTTGTGTGACGCCCCCGATTCAATCGTACACTAATCATGCACGCAAACGTGTACGATCAAGATCAGGGACTCACGGAAAGATATCACAACACAACTCTAAAACATAAATAAGTCATACAAGCATCATAATACAAGCCAGGGGCCTCGAGGGCTCGAATACAAGTGCTCGATCATAGACGAGTCAGCGGAAGCAACAATATCTGAGTACAGACATAAGTTAAACAAGTTGCCATAAGATGGCTAGCACAAACTGGGATACAGATCGAAAGAGGCGCAGGCCTCCTGCCTCGGATCCTCCTAAACTACTCCTGGTCGTCGTCAGCGGGCTGCACGTAGTAGTAGGCACCTCCAGCGTAGTAGGAGTCGTCGTCGAAGGTGGCGTCTGGCTCCTGGGATCCATCGTCTGGTCGCAGCAATCGGATAGAGATAGGGGAAAAAGGGGGAACAAGGCAACCGTGAGTACTCATCCAAAGTACTCGCAAGCAAGGAGCTACACTACATATGCATGGATATATGTGTAAAGGGCCATATCAGTGGACTGAACTACAGTATGCCAGAATAAGAGGGGGATAGCTAATCCTGTCGAAGACTACGCTTCTGGCAGCCTCCGTCTTGCAACATGTAGAAGAGAGTAGACTGAAGTCCTCCAAGTAGCATCGCATAGCATAATCCTACCCGGCGATCCCCTCCTCAATGCCCTGTTAGAGAGCGACCACCGGGTTGTATCTGGCACTTGGAAGGGTGTGTTTTATTAAGTATCCGGTTCTAGTTGTCATAAGGTCAAGGTACAACTCCAAGTCGTCCTGTTACCGAAGATCACGGCTATTCGAATAGATTAACTTCCCTGCATGGGTGCACCACATTACCCGACACGCTCGATCCCATTTGGCTGGACACACTTTCCTGGGTCATGCCCGACCGCGGAAGATCAACACGTCGCAGCCCCACCTAGGCATAAGAGAGAGGTCAGCACGCCGGTCTAAACCTAAGCGCACAGGGGTCTGGGCCCATTGCCCTTAGCACACCTGCACGTTGCGAGGGCGGCCGAAAGCAGACCTAGCCTAGCAGGCGTTCCAGTCCAATCCGGCGCGCGCCGCTCCGTCGCTGACGTCACGAAATGCTTCGGCTGATACCACGATGCCGGTTGCCCATAACTTGTCCCACCTGGCGGTTAGTGCGTATAAGGTCAACGACCCAACTCAGATCAAATACTAAGATCTCGTTAAGAGTGTTAAGTATCCGCGAACGCCGAACAGGGCCAGGCCCACCTCTCACCCAGGTAGTCTCAACCTGCCCTGGCGCTCCGCCACAAAGATCCACACAGAGGGCCGTTGGGACAAAGGTCCTTTCAGCCCCCAATCCGTGAATCACTCGCGGGTGCTCCACAAGCCGACCCGACTTTAGTCACCACATGTATCATGTATAAAGTATATAGTATATACCCGTGATCACCTCCCAAGTGATCACGGCCCGATAGTATAGCACAGCAGACGGACAAGAATGTAGGTCCACTAATGGAAAACTAGCATCCTATACTAGGCATGTAGGATTGCAGGTAAAGGTAACAACAGTAGTAGCAAGGACAAGCTATGCAGCAGAATAGGATTAACGGAAAGCAGTAACATGCTACACTACTCTAATGCAAGCAGTATAGAGAAGAATAGGCGATATCTGGTGATCAAAGGGGGGGCTTGCCTGGTTGCTCTGGCAAGAGAGAGGGGTCGTCAACTCCGTAGTCGAACTGGGCAGCAGCAGCGTCGGTCTCGGTGTCTAGCGTAAGCAGAGGGGGAAGAAACAATGAATACAATGCAAACATATGCATGACGATGCATGACAAAGCAAAGCGTGATGCTAGGCGTGCCCTAACGCAGTATGAGGTGATGTCGGTGAAGGGGGGGAAACATCCGGGAAAGTATCCCCGGTGTTTCGTGTTTTCGGGCAGAGGAGCCGGAGGGGGAAAGTTGCGAGTTCGATAGGTTAGGGATGCGTGGCGGACGAACGGGCTGCGTTTCTGGGTTCGTCTCGTCGTTCTGAGCAACTTTCATGTACAAAGTTTTTCCATCCGAACTACGGTTTATTTATTATTAATTTTCAGAGACTTTATTCAATTTATAATTTATTATTATTAATTTAATTCGAAAACGGTATTACTGCATCAGCATGACGTCAGCATGACGTCAGCATGACATCACCAGTCAACACAGGTGTTGACTGGGTCAAGCTGACGCGTGGGTCCCATATGTCATTGACTTAGATTAAACATGTTAATTAGCTTAATTTCATTGATTAGGTTAACTAATTTTAATTAGCTTAGCTAAACAGAACTAATTAACTTAATTAATCAACTCATTATTTAGTTAATAATTACTTATTTATTTATTTTATTAACTTCTTTTTAAAAAAAATTGTTCCAGGGGTGTGGGCCCCTTGTGCCATTGGTGAAGGAAATATGCCCTAGAGGCAATAATAAAGTTATTATTTATTTCCTTATATCATAATAAATGTTTATTATTCATGCTAGAATTGTATTAACCGGAAACGTAATACATGTGTGAATACATAGACCAACATAACGTCACTAGTATGCCTCTACTTGACTAGCTCATTAATCAAAGATGGTTATGTTTCCTAACCATAGACATGTGTTGTCAGTTGATTAATGGGATCACATCATTAGAAGAATGATGTGATTGACATGACCCATTCCGTTAGCCTAGCACTTGATCGTTTAGTATGTTGCTATTGCTTTCTTCATGACTTATACATGTTCCTGTAACTATGAGAGTATGCAACTCCCGTTTACCGGAGGAACACTTTGGGTGCTACCAAACATCACAACGTAACTGGGTGATTATAAAGGAGTACTACAGGTGTCTCCAAAGGTACATGTTGGGTTGGCGTATTTCGAGATTAGGTTTTGTCACTCCGATTGTCGGAGAGGTATCTCTGGGCCCTCTCGGTAATACACATCACTATAAGCCTTGCAAGCAATGTAGCTAATGAGTTAGTTACGGAATTATGCATTACGGAACGAGTAAAGAGACTTGCCGGTAACGAGATTGAACTAGGTATTGGATACCGACGATCGAATCTCGGGCAAGTAACATACCGATGACAAAGGGAACAACGTATGTTGTTATGCAGTTTGACCGATAAAGATCTTCGTAGAATATGTAGGAGCCAATATGGGCATCCAGGTTCCGCTATTGGCTATTGACCGAGAATAGTTTTAGGTCATGTCTACATAGTTCTCGAACCCATAGGGTCCGCACGCTTAACGTTACGATGACAGTTTTATTATGAGTTTATGAGTTTTGATGTACCGAAGGAGTTCGGAGTCCCGGATAAGATCGGGGACATGACGAGGAGTCTCGAAATGGTCGAGACGTAAAGATCAATATATTGGACGACTATATTCGGAGTTCAGAAAGGTTCCGAGTGATTCGGGTATTTTTGGGAGTACCGGAGAGTTACGGGAATTCGTATTGGGCCTCTTTGGGCCATACGGGAAAGGAGAGAAAGGGCCAAAAGAGTGGCCGCACCCCTCCCCTTGGACTAGTCCGAATTGGACTAGGGAGGGGGGGCGCACCCTTCCTTCCTTCTCCTTCTCTCTTCCCTTTCCTTCTCTCCTACTCCTACTACATGGAAGGGTTCCTAGTTGGACTAGGAAAGGGGAAATCCTACTCCCGGTGGGAGTAGGACTCCCCTAGGGCGCGCCATAGAGAGGGCCGGCCCTCTCCTCCACTCCTTTATATACGGGGGCAGGGGGCACCCCATGGACACACAAGTTGATCTTCAAGATCGTTCCTTAGCCGTGTGCGGTGCCCCCCTCCACCATAGTCCACCTCGATAATATTGTAGCGGTGCTTAGGCGAAGCCCTGCGACGGTAGAACATCAACATCGTCACCACGCCGTCGTGCTGACGGAACTCATCCCCGACACTTTGCTGGATCGGAGTCCGGGGATCGTCATCGAGCTGAACGTGTGCTGAACTCGGAGGTGTCGTACGTTCGGTGCTTGGATCGGTCGGATCGTGAAGACGTACGACTACATCAACCGCGTTGTGCTAACGCTTCCACTTACGGTCTACGAGGGTACGTGGACAACACTCTCCCCTCTCGTTGCTATACCATCACCATGATCTTGCGTGTGAGTAGGAAAATTTTTGAAATTACTACGTTCCCCAATAGTGGCATCCGGGCCTGGTTTTATGCGTTGATGTTATATGCACGAGTAGAACACAAGTGAGTTGTGGGCGATACAAGTCATACTGCTTACCAGCATGTCATACTTTGGTTCGGCGGTATTGTGAGATGAAGCGGCCCGGACCGACATTACGCGTACGCTTACGCGAGACTGGTTTCACCGCTGCGAGCACTCGTTGCTTAAAGGTGACTGGCGGGTGTCTGTCTCTCTCACTTTAGTTGAACCGAGTGTGGCTACGCCCGGTCCTTGCGAAGGTTAAAACAGCACCAACTTGACAAACTATCGTTGTGGTTTTGATGCGTAGGTAAGAACGGTTCTTGCTCAGCCCGTAGCAGCCACGTAAAACTTGCAACAACAAAGTAGAGGACGTCTAACTTGTTTTTGCAGGGCATGTTGTGATGTGATATGGTCAAGGCATGATGCTAAATTTTATTGTATGAGATGATCATGTTTTGTAACCGAGTTATCGGCAACTGGCAGGAGCCATATGGTTGTCGCTTTATTGTATGAAATGCAAATGCCATGTAATTGCCTTACTTTATCACTAAGCAGTAGCGATAGTCGTAGAAGCAATAGTTGGCAAGACGACAACGATGCTACGATGGAGATCAAGGTGTCGCGCCGGTGACGATGGTGATCATGACGGTGCTTCGGAGATGGAGATCACAAGCGCAAGATGATGATGGCCATATCATATCACTTATATTGATTGCATGTGATGTTTATCCTTTATGCATCTTATCTTGCTTTGATTGACGGTAGCATTTTAAGATGATCTCTCACTAATTATCAAGAAGTGTTCTCCCTGAGTATGCACCGTTGCCAAAATTCGTCGTGCCCAGACACCACGTGATGATCGGGTGTGATAAGCTCTACGTCCATCTACAACGGGTGCAAGCCAGTTTTGCACACGCGGAATACTCAGGTTAAACTTGACGAGCCTAGCATATGCAGATATGGCCTCGGAACACGGAGACCGAAAGGTCGAGCGTGAATCATATAGTAGATATGATCAACATAGTGATGTTCACCACTGGAAACTACTCCATCTCACGTGATGATCGGTTATGGTTTAGTTGATTTGGATCACGTGATCACTTAGATGACTAGAGAGATGTCTATCTAAGTGGGAGTTCTTAAGTAATATGATTAATTGAACTTAAATTTATCATGAACTTAGTCCTGGTAGTATTTTTGCAAATTATGTTGTAGATCAATAGCTCGCGTTGTTGCTTCCCTATGTTTGTTGTTTTCATATGTTTATTTTGATATGTTCCTAGATAAAATTGTGTTGAAAGATGTTAGTAGCAATGATGCGGATTGGATCCGTGATCTGAGGTTTATCCTCATTGCTGCACAGAAGAATTATGTCCTTAATGCACCGCTAGGTGACAGACCTATTGCAGCAGCAGATGCCGACATTATGAACGTTTGGCTAGCTCAATATGATGACTACTTGATAGTTTAGCGGACCATGCTTTACGGCTTAGAATCAGGACTTCAAAGATGTTTTGAACGTCATGGACCATATAAGATGTTCCAGGAATTGAAGTTAATATTTCAAGCAAATACCCGAGTTGAGAGATGTGAAGTCTCCAACAAGTTCTATAGCTAAAAGATGGAGGAGAATCGCTCAACTAGTGAGCATGTGCTCAGATTGTCTGGGTACTACAATCGCTTGAATCAAGTGGGAGTTAATCTTCCAGATAAAATAGTGATTGACAGAATTCTCTAGTCACCATCACCAAGTTAGTAGAACTTCGTGATGAACTATAATATGCAAGGGATGACGAAAGTGATTCCCAAGCTCTTCGTGATGCTGAAATCGACGAAGGTAGAAATCAAGAAAAACATCAAGTGTTGATGGTTAACAAGACTACTAGTTTCTAGAAAAGGGCAAAGGGAAAGAAAGGGAACTTCAAGTAGAATGACAAGCAAGTTGTCACTCCCACGAAGAAGCCCAAAGCTGAACCAAAGCCTGAAACTGAGTGCTTACACTGCAAAGGAAATGGTCACTGGAAGCGGAAATGCCCTGAATATTTGGTAGATAAAAAAGGATGGCAAAGTGAACAAGGGTATATTTGATATACAGATTATTGATGTGTGCCTTACTAGTGTTTATAGTAGCCCCTGAGTATTTGATACTTGTTCGATTGCTAAGATTAGTAACTCGAAACAGGAGTAACATAATAAACAGATACTAGTTGAGGGAAAGTGACGATGAGTGTTGGAAGTAGTTCCAAGATTGATATGATCATCATCACACACTCCCTATACTTTCGGGATTAGTGTTAAACCTAAATAAATGTTATTTAGCATTTGCGTTGAGCATGAATATGATTTGATCATGTTATTGCGATACGGTTATTCATTTGAAGTTAAAGAATAATTGTTATTCTGTTTACATGAATAGGACCTTCAATGGTTATACACCCAATGAAAATAGTTTGTTGGATCTCGATCGTAGTGATACACATATTCATAATATTGATGCTAAAAGATGCAAAGTTAATAATGATAGTGCAACTTATTTGTGGCACTGCCGTTTGGGTCATATCGGTGTAAAGCGCATGAAGAAACTCCATGCTGATGGGTTTTTGGAATCACTTGATTATGAATCATTTGATGCTTGGGAACCGTGCCTTTTGGGCAAGATGACTGAAACTCCATTGTTCGGAACAATGGAATGAGATACTGACTTATTGGAAATAATACATACCGATGTATGCGATCCAATGAGTGTTGATGCTCGTGGCAAGTATCGTTATTTTCTGACCTTCACAAGATGATTTGAGCAGATATGGGTATATCTTCTTGATGAAACATAAGTCTGAAATAGTTGAAAAGTTCAAAGAATTTCAGAGTGAAGTAGAAAATCATCGTAACAAGAAAATAAAGTTTCTGCGATCTGATCGTGGAGATGAATATTTGAGTTACGAGTTTGGTCTTCAATTAAAACAAAGTGGAATAGTTTCATAGCTCACGCCACCTGGAACACCACAACGTTATGGTGTGTCCGAACGTCGTAACCGTACTTTATTTTGATATGGTGCGATCAATGATGTCTCTTACCGATTTACCAATATCGTTTTGGGGTTATGCATTAGAGACAGCTACATTCACGTTTAATAGGGCACCATCTAAATCCGTTGAGACGACACCATATGAACTATGGTTTAACGGTAAACCTAAGCTGTCGTTTCTTAAAAGTTTGGAGTTGTAATGCTTATGTGAAAGAGTTTTCACCTGATAAGCTCGAACCCAAATCGGAGAAGTGCGTCTTCATAGAATACCCAAAGGTAACTATTGGGTACACCTTCTATCACAGATCCGAAGGCAAGTTTTTCGTTGCTAAGATGGATCCTTTCTAGAGAAGAAGTTTCTCTCGAAAGAAGTGAGTGGGAGGAAAGTAGAACTTGATAAGGTAATTGTACCTTCTCCCTTATTGGAAAGTAGTTCATCACAGAAATCAGTTCCAGTGATTCCTACACCAATTAGTGAGGAAGTTAATGATGATGATCATGAAACTTCAGATCAAGTTGCTACCAAACCTCGTAGGTCTTCCAGAGTAAAATCCGCACCAGAGTGGTACGGTAATCGTGTTCTGGAAGTCATGTTACTAGAACATGATGAACCTACGGACTATGAGGAAGCGATGATGAGCCCAGATTCCGCGAAATGGCTTGAGGCCATGAAATCTGAGATAGGATCCATGTATGAGAACAAAGTATGGACTTTGATTGACTTGCTCGATGATCAGCAAGCCATGTTAAATAAATGGATCTTCAAGAGGAAGACGGACACTGATAGTAGTGTTACTATCTACAAAGCTCGACTTGTCACAAAAAGGTTTTCGACAAGTTCAAGGTGTTGACTACAATGAGATTTTCTCAACTGTAACGATTCTTAAGTCTGTCCGAATCATGTTAGCAATTGCCACATTTTATGAAATCTGGCAAATGGATGTCAAAATTACATTCTTTAATGGATTTATTAAAGAAGAGTTGTATATGATGCAACCAGAAATTTTTGTCAATCCTAAAGGAGCTAACAAAATGTGCAAGCTCCAGCGATCCATCAATGGACTGGTGCAAGCATCTCGGAGTTGGAATATACGCTTTGATGAGTTGATCAAAGCATATGGTTTTATACAGACTTTTGGAGAAGACTGTATTTACAAGAAAGTGAGTGGGAGCACTACAGCATTTCTGATAAGTATATGTGAATGACATATTGTTGATCGGAAATAATGTAGAATTATTCTGCAAAGCATAAAGGAGTATTTGAAAGGAGTTTTTCAAAGAAGGACCTCGGTGAAGCTGCTTACATATTGAGCATCAAGATCTATTGAGATAGATCAAGACGCTTGATAAGTTTTTCAATAAGTACATACCTTGTCAAGATTTTGAAAAGGTTCAAAATGGAACAGTCAAAGAAAGAGTTCTTGCCTGTGTTACAAGGTGTGAAATTGAGTAAGACTCAAAGCCCGACCACGGCAGAAGATAGAAAGAGAATGAAAGTCATTCCCTATGCCTCAGCCATAGGTTCTATAAAGTATGCTATGCTATGTACCAGACCTATTGTATACCTTGCTCTGAATTTGGCAAGGGAGTACAATAGTGATCTAGGAGTAGATCACTGGACATTGGTCAAGAACATCCTTAGTGAGGACTAAGGAAATATTTCTCGATTATGGAGGTGATAAAAGAGCCCGTCGTAAAGAGTTACATCGATGCAAGCTTTTTACACTAATCCAGATGACTCTAAATCTCTATCTGGATACATATTGAAAGTGGGAGCAATTAGCTAGAGTAGCTCCGTGCAGAGCATTGTAGACATAGAATATTTGCAAAATACATACGGCTCTGAATGTGACAGACCCGTTGACTAAGCTTCTCTCATGAGCAAAACATGATCATACCTTAGTACTCTTTGGGTGTTAATCACATATCGATGTGAGCTAGATTATTGACTCTAGTAAACCCTTCGGGTGTTGGTCACATGACGATGTGAACTATGGGTATGGATTGGTGTTAAATCACATGGTGATGTGAACTAGATTATTGACTCTAGTGCAAGTGGGAGACTGAAAGAAATATGCCCTAGAGGCAATAATAAAGTTATTATTTATTTCCTTATATCATGATAAATGTTTATTATTCATGCTAGAATTGTATTAACCGGAAACGTAATACATGTGTGAATATATAGACCAACATAACGTCACTAGTATGCCTCTACTTGACTAGCTCATTAATCAAAGATGGTTATGTTTCCTAACCATAGACATGTGTTGTTATTTGATCAACGGGATCACATCATTAGAAGAATGATGTGATTGACATGACCCATTCCGTTAGCCTAGCACTTGATCGTTTAGTATGTTGCTATTGCTTTCTTCATGACTTATACATGTTCCTGTAACTATGAGATTATGCAACTCCCGTTTACCGGAGGAACACTTTGGGTGCTACCAAACGTCACAATGTAACTGGGTGATTATAAAGGAGTACTACAGGTGTCTCCAAAGGTACATGTTGGGTTGGCGTATTTCGAGATTAGGTTTTGTCACTCTGATTGTCGGAGAGGTATCTCTGGGCCCTCTCGGTAATGCACATCACTATAAGCCTTGCAAGCAATGTAGCTAATGAGTTAGTTACGGAATGATGCATTACAGAACAAGTAAAGAGACTTGCCGGTAATGAGATTGAACTAGGTATTGGATACCGACGATCGAATCTCGGGCAAGTAACATACCGATGACAAAGGGAACAACGTATGTTGTTATGCGGTTTGACCGATAAAGATCTTCGTAGAATATGTAGGAGCCAATATGGGCATCCAGGTTCCGCTATTGGTTATTGACCGAGAATAGTTCTAGGTCATGTCTACATAGTTCTCGAACCCGTAGGGTCCGCACGCTTAACGTTACGATGACAGTTTTATTATGAGTTTATGAGTTTTGATGTACCGAAGGAGTTCGGAGTCCCGGATGAGATCGGGGACATGACGAGGAGTCTCGAAATGGTCGAGACGTAAAGATCGATATATTGGACGACTATATTCGGAGTTCGGAAAGGTTCCGAGTGATTCGGGTATTTTTGGGAGTACCGGAGAGTTACGGGAATTCGTATTGGGCCTCTTTGGGCCATACAGGAAAGGAGAGAAAGGGCCAAAAGAGTGGCCGCACCCCTCCCCTTGGACTAGTCCGAATTGGACTAGGGAGGGGGGGCGCACCCTTCCTTCCTTCTCCTCCTCTCTTCCCTTTCCTTCTCTCCTACTCCTACTACATGGAAGGGTTCCTAGTTGGACTAGGAAAGGGGAAATCCTACTCCCGGTGGGAGTAGGACTCCCCTAGGGCGCGCCATAGAGAGGGCCGGCCCTCCCCTCCTCCACTCCTTTATATACGGGGGCAGGGGGCACCCCATGGACACACAAGTTGATCTTCAAGATCGTTCCTTAGCCGTGTGCGGTGCCCCCCTCCACCATAGTCCACCTCGATAATATTGTAGCGGTGCTTAGGCGAAGCCCTGCGACGGTAGAACATCAACATCATCACCACGCCGTCGTGCTGACGGAACTCATCCCCGACACTTTGCTGGATCGGAGTCCAGGGATCGTCATCGAGTTGAACGTGTGCTGAACTCGGAGGTGTCGTACGTTCGGTGCTTGGATCGGTCGGATCGTGAAGACGTACGACTACATCAACCGCGTTGTGCTAACGCTTCCGCTTACGGTCTACGAGGGTACGTGGACAACACTCTCCCCTCTTGTTGCTATACCATCACCATGATCTTGCGTGTGCGTAGGAAAATTTTTGAAATTACTACGTTCCCCAACAATTGGCCCATGGCCAAAGTGGGTTCGGGCACTGCGGGTGAAGCCCCAACCCGATTGGGCACTGGCCCAGGCGAACGGTGTGGGGGGGGCGCCGGCGACGGGCGTAGGCCGGCGCGAGGTTGCGGCGGCAGGGGGATGCGTGGTGGAGTGAGAGCAGGGGAACGACGGCGCGGCAGTAGGGGGGGTTATGTCCATGGCCGGGCGCACACAGGGGAGGCCGCGGTCGGCAGCAGCTACAGCATTACACAGGGTAGCGAGCCCGACGTTGACACGACGGGCGCGATGAGGCGCGTGAGCTGCACGAGGGAGACCGAGAGGAGAAGGGGGGAGGCGCTCACTGGGGCCGTAGGGTTCGGGCAGCGTGCTCGATGGAGGCTCGGGGTGGCCGGAGTCGGAGAGGTGGTCGACGAGGTGCGGGCCGTCGATGACGAAGCGGTCCGGCAGGGCGACCAACATCGGCGGGGCACACGGAGGAGCAATGGCGAGCTGCAGGAGAGCGCCCACGTGCGCCGGCAGGCGCCGGCCACGGCCTGGTGCAGCCATGGGAGGCGCGGACGACAGAGGCGGGGTCGGCGACCGTGCAGGTCGAAGTAGGAGGCGGCGATGCGAGGGGGTCGGAGCAGGGCAGGGAGCCGCGAGGAGGAGGCCGTGGCGTGGGGTGGCCTTCGGCGTCGGCGGGTCGGGGACGAGGCGAGGCCGCTGCGCTAGGCGGGCGCCGCGCGAGGTAGAGGAGGGGCGCAGAGGCGGCCCTGAGTGGCAGCGCCGGCGCCGGCTGCGATAGCCGTAGCGGAGTGACGGTTTGCGTCGGGCGCGGCCGTGCGGGAGGAGGGGGTCGAGCTGGGGCGCCCCTTCCCCAGGCACGATGCGTGCGTGAGTGTGTGTGCGTGTGTTGCGTGTGGTGGCGGCGGGTGAGGGGACGAGGGGAAAGGTGGGGGGAGTGGGACGACGGGGGCAACGGGTTAGGGTTTCGCACCAGCGGGTTAAGGGAGTGGGGATGGGCCGGCCGGGCCGGCCGACTGCTTGGCCAGCTGGGCTGAGGCCCAGCAGGGGGGGGGACTTTAATTTCTTTTGTCTTTTTTTCTGTTTTGTTCTTTTTCTTTTACTGTTTTATTTTATTCTAGTTTTATAAAACATAAAAGTTGTACCTTAAATAGTAACACTAATTATACCTCTGCCACAAAAAGGTTTAACCCCCCAATAATATAGTTTAGTGTTTTATAAAATACCAAGGCATTTATTTATTTGTCTTACCTACTGTTTTAATTAATTAAATGCATTTAGACCTTTTATAAAAATGTGGTTTCTCCACCAACATTACTTACGAATTATTTGTCACATTAAGAACATTTTAGTTTTGACCTTTGAAAACGTTTATCGTTTGCTTGATTTTGAATATGAATTTGAATCGGTTCCGAACTAACACGAGATTAGCGAAAGTAACCGAAGTGACGTGGCATCATTAGCAGGGAATTCCCGTAGCTAAATACCCGGGCGTCACACCTTGCCGGCAAGTCAAGCCTAGTTTCACCACCGTCGTAGCACCCCCACCCCCACCCCCCACGACCATGCCACCACCATCACCTCTGGCGCCGTTGGCAACGCTCCAATCCCGGCTTCCTCAATCGGCGTTCTCCTCCACGGCCGCCACCACGCCGATAGGCCTGCTGCTTGGTCTGGAAGAGGCGCTGGGCTCTTCGCCGGCCGGCTTCTTCAACCACGCCCGTGAGGTGTTCGACGTTTCGCCCGTAAGGTACAAATGGATAGTGGAGACGAATACTTTTTCGACAACTTCATTTGCGATTCGGATGATTCATCATTGGACGATGAGGAGTTTGTGGTTGCTACTTTGGTCGCCAATGACCACATTTAGGGGCTCAATCTCGGGCCATGCTCCGACGTTGAATCACAATAGAGAGAGCGGAAGACTACTTCAAGTCCTCTTCCCCACTCTTCAAACACAAGCTATTTCGGCGCCGCTTCCAGATGGCTAGACATGTGTTCTCGTATTCACGAAGGGTTGTGGCATACGATGATTATTTCATATGCAATGAGGACGCCCTTGGGAGAGGTTGGCTTCTCCTCTTAGCAGAAATGCACTGCAGCTATTCAGTGCTTGCATACAAAATACCATGTGATCTGATTGATGGGTATGTCCGCATGAGTGAGGCCACGTGCCTAGAATCCTGTTGGAAATATGCCCTAGAGGCAATAATAAATTAGTTATTATTATATTTCCTTGTTCATGATAATCGTTTATTATCCATGCTATAATTGTATTGATAGGAAACTCAGATACATGTGTGGGTACATAGACAACACCATGTCCCTAGTAAGCCTCTAGTTGACTAGCTCGTTAATCAATATATGGTTACGGTTTCCTGACCATGGACATTGGATGTCATTGATAACGGGATCACATCATTAGGAGAATGATGTGATGGACAAGACCCAATCCTAAGCCTAGCACAGATCGTGTAGTTCGTATGCTAAAGCTTTTCTAAATGTCAAGTATCATTTCCTTAGACCATGAGATTGTGCAACTCCCGGATACCGTAGGAATGCTTTGGGTGTACCAAACGTCACAACGTAACAGGGTGGCTATAAAGGTGCATTACAGGTATCTCCGAAAGTGTCTGTTGGGTTGGCACGAATCGAGACTGGGATTTGTCACTCCGTGTGATGGAGAGGTATCTCTGGGCCCACTCGGTAGGACATCATCATAATGTGACAATGTGACCAAGGGGTTGATCACGGGATGATGTGTTACGGGACGAGTAAAGAGACTTGCCGATAACGAGATTGAACAAGGTATCGGGATACCGACGATCGAATCTCGGGCAAGTACAATGCCGCTAGACAAAGGGAATTGTATACGGGATCGATTGAGTCCTTGACATCGTGGTTCATCCGATGAGATCATCGTGGAACATGTGGGAGTCAACATGGGTATCCAGATCCCGTTGTTGGTTATTGACCGGAGAACGTCTCGGTCATGTCTGCATGGTTCCCGAACCCATAGGGTCTACACACTTAAGGTTAGATGACGCTAGGGTTATAAAGGAAGTTTGTATGTGGTTACTGAATGTTGTTCGGAGTCCCGGATGAGATCCCGAACGTCACGAGGAGTTCCGGAATGGTCCGGAGATAAAGATTTATATATAGGAAGTCTTATTTTGGTCGCCGGAAAAGTTTCGCGCATTATCGGTATTGTACCGGGAGTGCCGAAAGGGGTCCGGGGGTCCACCGGGGGGGTCCACCTGCCCCGGGGGGGCACATGGGCTGTAGGGGGTGTGCCTTGGCACATATGGGCCAAGGGCACCAGCCCCAAGAGGCCCATGCGCCAAGGAGACTTGGGGAGGGAAGAGTCCAAAGGGGGGAAGGCACCTCCGAGGTGCCTTGGGGAGGATGGACTCCTCCCCCCCTCTTGGCCGCACCCCTTCCTTGGAGGAAGGGGCAAGGCTGCGCCCTCCCCCCCTCTCTTGCACCTATATAAAGGGAGGAGAGGGAGGGGAAGCCACACCTGAGTCCCTGGCACCTCCCTCCCTCCCGTGACACCTCCTCCTCTCCCGCGGGTGCTTGGCGAAGCCCTGCAAGATTGCCACGCTCCTCCACCACCACCACGCCGTTGTGCTGCTGCTGGATGGAGTCCTCCTCAACCTCTCCCTCTCTCCTTGCTGGATCAAGGCATGGGAGACGTCACCGGGTTGTACGTGTGTTGAACGCGGAGGTGCCGTCCGTTCGGCACTAGGATCATCGGTGATTTGAATCACGACGAGTACGACTCCATCAACCCCGTTCACTTGAACGCTTCCGCTTAGCGATCTACAAGGGTATGTAGATGCACTCTCCTTCCCCTCGTTTTTGGTTTCTCCATAGATAGATCTTGGTGACACGTAGGAAAATTTTGAATTTCTGCTACATTCCCCAACAGTGGCATCATGAGCTAGGTCTATTGCGTAGATTCTTTGCACGAGTAGAACACAAAGTAGTTGTGGGCGTTGATTTTGTTCAATATGCTTGCCGTTACTAGTCCAATCTTGTTTCGACGGTATTGTGGGATGAAGCGGCCCGGACCGACCTTACACGTACTCTTACGTGAGACAGGTTCCACCGACTGACATGCACTTGGTGCATAAGGTGGCTAGCGGGTGCCAGTCTCTCCCACTTTAGTCGGATCGGATGCGATGAAAAGGGTCCTTATGAAGGGTAAATAGCAATTGACATATCACGTTGTGGTTTTGCGTAGGTAAGAAACGTTCTTGCTAGAAACCCATAGCAGCCACGTAAAACATGCAAACAACAATTAGAGGACGTCTAACTTGTTTTTGCAGGGTATGCTATGTGATGTGATATGGCCAAGAAGAATGTGATGAATGATATGTGATGTATGAGATTGATCATGTTCTTGTAATAGGAATCACGACTTGCATGTCGATGAGTATGACAACCGGCAGGAGCCATAGGAGTTGTCTTTATTTATTGTATGACCTGCGTGTCATTATACAACGCCATGTAATTACTTTACTTTATTGCTAACCGATAGCCATAGTAGTAGAAGTAATAGTTGGCGAGACAACTTCATGAAGACACGATGATGGAGATCATGATGATGGAGATCATGGTGTCATGCCGGTGACGATGATGATCATGGAGCCCCGAAGATGGAGATCAAAAGGAGCAAAATGATATTGGCCATATCATGTCACTATTTGATTGCATGTGATGTTTATCATGTTTATGCATCTTATTTGCTTAGAACGACGGTAGTAAATAAGATGATCCCTCATTAAAATTTCAAGAAGGTGTTCCCCCTAACTGTGCACCGTTGCGAAAGTTCGTCATTTCGAAGCACCACGTGATGATCGGTGTGATAGATTCTTATGTTCACATACAACGGGTGTAAGCCAGATTTACACACGCAGAACACTTAGGTTAGCTTGACGAGCCTAGCATGTACAGACATGGCCTCGGAACACAAGAGACCGAAAGGTCGAGCATGAGTCGTATAGTAGATACGATCAACATGAAGATGTTCACCGATGATGACTAGTCCGTCTCACGTGATGATCGGACACGGCCTAGTTGACTCGGATCATGTAATCACTTAGATGACTAGAGGGATGTCTATCTGAGTGGGAGTTCATGAGATGAACTTAATTATCCTGAACATAGTCAAAAGATCTTTGCAAATTATGTCGTAAGCTCGTGCTTTAGTTCCACTGTTTAGATATGTTCCTAGAAAAATATAGTTGAAAGTTGACAGTAGCGATTATGCGGACAGTAGAAAGCTTATGTCCTTAATGCACCGCTCAGTGTGCTGAACCCCAAACGTAGTTTGTGGATGTTACGAACATCGGACATACACGTTTTGATAACTACGTGATAGTTCAGTTAAACGGTTTAGAGTTGAGGCACCAAAGACGTTTTTCGAAACGTCGCGGAACATATGAGATGTTTCGAGGGCTGAAATTGGGATTTTAGGCTCGTGCCCACGTCAAGAGGTCTAAGACCTCCGACGATTTTCTTAGCCTGCAAACTAAGGGAGAAAAGCTCAATCATTGAGCTTGTGCTCAGATTGTCTGAGTGCAACAATCACTTGAATCGAGTGGGAGTTGATCTTCCAGATGAGATAGTGATGTTTCTCCAAAAGTCATTGCCACCAAGCTGCTAGAGCTTCATGATGAACTATAACATGTCAGGGATAGATATGATGATCCTTGAGGTATTCACGATGTTTGACACCGCGAAAGTAGAAATCAAGAAGGAGCATCAATTGTTGATGGTTGGTGAAACCACTAGTTTCAAGAAGGGCAAGGGCAAGAAGGGACACTTCATGAAACGGCAAATCAGTTGCTGCTCCAGTGAAGAAACCCAAGGTTGAACCCAAACCCGAGACTAAGTGCTTCTGTAATAAGGGGAACAGCCACTGGAGCAGAATTACCCTAGATACTTGGTAGATAAGAAGGCTGGCAAGGTCGATAGAAGTATATTGGATATACATTATGTTAATGTGTACTTTACTAGTACTCCTAGTAGCACCAGGGTATTAGATACCGGTTCGGTTGCTAAGTGTTAGTAACTCGAAACAAAAGCTACGGAATAAACGGAGACTAACTAAAGGTGAGCTGACGATACGTGTTGGAAGTGTTTCCAAGGTTGATATGATCAAGCATCGCACGCTCCCTCTACCATCGAGATTGGTGTTAAACCTAAATAATTGTTATTTGGTGTTTGCGTTCAGCATAGACATGATTGGATTATGTCTGTCGCAATACGGTTATTCATTTAAGGAGAATAATAGTTACTCTGTTAATTTGAATAATACCTTCAATGGTCTAGCACCTAAAAGGAATGGTTTATTGAATCTCGATCGTAGTGATACACATTTTCATGCCAAAAGATATAAGATAGTAATGATAGTACCACGTACTTGTGGCACTGCCATGTAAGTCATATTGGTATAAAACGCATGAAGAAGCTCCATGTTGATGGATCTTTGGACTCACTCGTTTTTGAAAAGTTTGAGACATGCAAACCATGTCTATTGGTGTATACGCATGAAGAAACTCCATGCAGATGGATCGTTTGGACTCACTTGATTTTGAATCACTTGAGATATGCAAATCATACCACATGGGCAGGATGACTGAAAAGCCTCGGTTTCAGTAAGATGGAACAAGGTAGCAACCTGTTGGAAGTAACACATTTTGATGTGTGCAGTCCAATGAGTGCTGAGGCATGCAGTGAATATCATTATGTTCTGACTTCACAGATGATTCGAGTAGATGTTGAGTATATTTACTTGATGAAACACAAAGTCTGAATTATTGAATGGTTCAAGTAATTTCAGAGTGAAGTTAAAGATCATTGTGACAAGAGGATAAAATGTCTATGATATGATCATAGAGATGAGTATCTGAGTTACGAGCTTTGGCACGCAATTAAGACACCGTGGAAATTGTTTCACAATTAATACCGCCTGGAACACCATAGTGTGATGGTGTGTCCGAACATCATAGTTGCACCCTATTGGATATGGTGCGTACCATGATGTCTCTTATCGAATTACCACTATCGTTCATGGGTTAGGCATTAGAGACAACCGCACTCACTTTAATAGGGCACCACGTAATTCTGTTGAGATGACACCATTTGAACTATGGTTTGGAGAAACCTAAGTTGTCGTTTCTTAAAGGTTTGGGGCTGCGACGCTTATGTGAAAAATTTTCAGGTTGATAAGCTCGAACCCAAAGCGGATAAAATGCATCTTCATAGGACACCCAAAACGGTTGGGTATACCTCCTAATTCAGATCCGAAAGCAATAGGGATTGTTTCTAGAAACGGGTCCTTTCTCGAGGAAAAGTTTCTCTCGAAAGAATTGAGTGGGAGGATGGTGGAGACTTGATGAGGTTATTGAACCATCACTTCAACCAGTGTGTAGCAGGGCACAGGAAGTTCCTGTGGCACCTACATCAATTGAAGTAGAAGCTTATGATAGTGATCATGAAGCTTCAGATCAAGTCACTACCGAACCTCGTAGGACGACAAGGACGCGTACTGCTTCGGATTGGTACGGTGATCCTATCTTGAATGTCATGTTGCTAGACAACAATGAACCTGCGAGCTATGGAGAAGCAATGGTGGGCCCATATTCCAACAAATGGTTAGAAGCCATGAAATCCGAGATAGGATCCATGTATCAGAACAAAGCATGGACTTTGGTGGACTTGCCCGTTGATCGGCAAGCCATTGAGATAAATGGATCTTTAAGAAGAAGACGGACGTGGATGGTAATGTCACGGTCTATGAAGCTCGACTTGTGGCGAAGAGTTTTTCACAAGTTCAAGGAGTTGACTACAATGAGATTTTCTCATCCGTAGTGATGCTTAAGTCCGTCGGAATCATGTTAGCATTAGCTACATTTATGAAATCTGGCAGATGGATGTCAAAACGAGTTTCCTTACCAGTTTTGTAAGGAAAGGTTGTATGTGATACAATCAGAAAGTTTTTGTCGATCCTAAGGATGCTAAAAGGTATGCTGGCTCCAGCGATCCTTCTAAGGACTGGAGTAAGAATCTCGGAGTTGGAATATACGCTTTGATAAAATGATCAAAGATTTTGGGTTTATACAAAGTTTGTGAGAAACTTGTATTTCCAAAGAAGTGAGTGGGAGCACTATAGAATTTCTGATGAGTATATGTCATTGACACATTGATGATCAGAAATGATGAAGAATTTTCTGTAAAGCATATAGGGTTATTTGAAAAGTGTTTTTCAAGTGAAAACCTGGATTAAGCTGCTTAAACATTGAGCATCAAGATCTATGAGAACAGATCGAAAACGCTAAATGATACTTTCAAATGAGCACATACCTTGACATGATCTTGAAGGTGTTCAAGATGGATCAGTCAAAGAAGGAGTTCTTGCCTGAGATGTAAGGTATGAAGTTAATACTTAAAGCTCGACCACGGCAGAAAAGAGAGAAAGGACGAAGGTCGTCCCCTATGCTTTAGACGTAGGCTCTATAGTATGCTATGTTGTGTACCGCACCGGAAGTGTGCCTTGCCATGAGTCAGTCAAGGGGTACAAGAATGATCCAGGAATGGGGATCATTGGACAGCGGTCAAAATTGTCCTTGGAGTAAATAAGGACATGTTTCACGATTATGGAGGTGATAAAGAGTTCGGCGTAAAGGGTTACGTCGATGCAAGCTTTGACACCTATCCGAATGACTCTGAATAGAAAACCGGATACGTATAGTGGAGCAACCATTTGGAATAGTTTCAAATGGAGCGTGGAAGCAGCATTTATAATATGACCTAGAAATTTGCAAAGCACACACGGATCTGAAAGGTTCAGATCCGTTGACTAAAACCTCTCACAAGCAAAACATGATCAAACCCCAGAACTCATTGAGTCTTAATCACATGATGATGTGAACTAGTTTAATGACACTAGTAAACTCTTCGGATGTTGGTCACATGGCGATGTGACCTGTGAGTGTTAATCACATGGCGATGTGAACTAGATTATTGACTCTAGTGCAAGTGGGATACTGTTGGAAATATGCCCTAGAGGCAATAATAAATTAGTTATTATTATATTTCCTTGTTCATGGTAATCGTTTATTATCCATGCTATAATTGTATTGATAGGAAACTCAGATACATGTGTGGGTACATAGACAACACCATGTCCCTAGTAAGCCTCTAGTTGACTAGCTCGTTAATCAATAGATGGTTACGGTTTCCTGACCATGGACATTGGATGTCATTGATAACGGGATCACATCATTAGGAGAATGATGTGATGGACAAGACCCAATCCTAAGCCTAGCACAGATCGTGTAGTTCGTATGCTAAAGCTTTTCTAAATGTCAAGTATCATTTCCTTAGACCATGAGATTGTGCAACTCCCGGATACCGTAGGAATGCTTTGGGTGTACCAAACGTCACAACATAACTGGGTGGCTATAAAGGTGCATTACAGGTATCTCCGAAAGTGTCTGTTGGGTTGGCACGAATCGAGACTGGGATTTGTCACTCCGTGTGACGGAGAGGTATCTCTGGGCCCACTCGGTAGGACATCATCATAATGTGCACAATGTGACCAAGGGGTTGATCACGGGATGATGTGTTACGGGACGAGTAAAGAGACTTGCCGGTAACGAGATTGAACAAGGTATCGGGATATCGACGATCAAATCTCGGGCAAGTACAATGCCGCTAGACAAAGGGAATTGTATACGGGATCGATTGAGTCCTTGACATCGTGGTTCATCCGATGAGATCATCGTGGAACATGTGGGAGTCAACATGGGTATCCAGATCCCGCTGTTGGTTATTGACCGGAGAACGTCTCGGTCATGTCTGCATGGTTCCTGAACCCGTAGGGTCTACACACTTAAGGTTCGATGACGCTAGGGTTATAAAGGAAGTTTGTATGTGGTTACCGAATGTTGTTCGGAGTCCCGGATGAGATCCCGGACGTCACGAGGAGTTCCGGAATGATCCAGAGATAAAGATTTATATATAGGAAGTCTTATTTTGGTCGCCGGAAAAGTTTCGCGCATTATCGGTATTGTACCGGAAGTGCCGAAAGGGGTCCGAGGGTCCACCGGGGGGGTCCACCTGCCCCGGGGGGCCACATGGGCTGTAGGGGGTGCGCCTTGGCCCATATGGGCCAAGGGCACCAGCCCCAAGAGGCCCATGCACCAAGGAGACTTGGGGAGGGAAGAGTCCAAAGGGGGGAAGGCACCTCCGAGGTGCCTTGGGGAGGATGGACTCCTCCCCCCCTCTTGGCCGCACCCCTTCCTTGGAGGAAGGGGCAAGGCTGCGCCCTCCCCCCTCTCTTGCACCTATATAAAGGGAGGGGAGGGAGGGGAAGCCACACCTGAGTCCCTGGCACCTCCCTCCCTCCCGTGACACCTCCTCCTCTCCTGCAGGTGCTTGGCGAAGCCCTGCAGGATTGCCACGCTCCTCCACCACCACCACGCCGTTGTGCTGCTGCTGGATGGAGTCCTCCTCAACCTCTCCCTCTCTCCTTGCTGGATCAAGGCATGGGAGACGTCACCGGGCTGTACGTGTGTGTTGAACGCGGAGGTGCCGTCCGTTCGGCACTAGGATCATCGGTGATTTGAATCACGACGAGTACGACTCCATCAACCCCGTTCACTTGAACGCTTCCGCTTAGCGATCTACAAGGGTATGTAGATGCACTCTCCTTCCCCTCGTTGCTGGTTTCTCCATAGATAGATCTTGGTGACACGTAGGAAAATTTTGAATTTCTGCTACGTTCCCCAACAAATCCATGTACAGGTTCTGCAAGATTGTGCTAGTGTTTGGCCGGGAGTACTTGAGAGAGCCAACTGTTGCACCAGGTTGTTGGCGATCAATGCAGATAGGGGCTTTTCGAGGATGCTTGGCGCACACAGATTGTAAGCACTGCAAGTGGAAGAACCGCACATCTGCTTGGCAGGGGCAGTCTAGAGGTCATGTGAAAGTTTGCAATGTCATACTTGAGGCGGTGCTTCACAAGATCTTTGAATTTGGTACTCTTTTTTTTTTGGCACGGCCGGCTCTCACAATGACATCAACGTGCTTCAGCGTTCTCTGGTGTTTGAAAGGCTTGCAGAAGGCAACTGCCCAGAGTTCAATATTGAGATCAATGGTCACCACTATAACAAAGGATACTACCTACCTGATGGTATTTATCCTCAGTGCATTACTCTTGTGAAAACAATCCCAAACCCGATAGGAGAGAAGAGGCAGTGATTTGCCCAAACACAAAAGGGTCGCTGGTGGTTGGGGCGGGGAGGGAGGGATTGGCGCACTAATATGAATTTGACATGGTTAATGTCAGTTGAATCATCAAAGATATGCGCTGGTAATGGTTACAGGAAGGCGGATGCGGTTAATGTCAGTTGAATCATCAAAAGTACTCCCTCCGTTCCGATTTACTCGTCGTCGTTTTAGTTCAAATTTGAACTAAAACCACGACGAGTAAATCGGAACAGAGGGAGTATGTGCTGCTAATGGTTACAATAAGGTGGATGCTCGAAGTAGGAGTGTAGGACTAGAAGGGAACAACGAGGAAATTTGGGACTGACACTATTGAAGCACCCCGCCCCAACAAAGAGGACAGCGATGACGTGAAAGCACCCCGCATGTTCTGCAAGACGCTCATTGCTTCCGACACCAGCATGCACAAGGCTCTCTCCTCTGGTTCATGGCGTCAGAGACAAAAAGATTTTGTTAACTCTAGGTGACAAATTCTTTATGCATCAAGCTTGATGATAAATTCTTGTAGTATGGAAAATCTTTATTGCATATTCAGAACTAATAGGCAAAGACACCAGGTGCCAGGTAAGGTGACCGAAGACTATTGCTTCCATTTATTCGATGGCGGGTTTGAATTGAGGTTGAGATAATGGGTGGAGAAAGCAAAAGAATATTTTTTTGCGGATAAAGAAAAATATTATTTAACGGTAAAAAAAAGGTGCCAATGCTATCTACTCCCTCCGTTCCGATTTACTTTCTCGTCGTGTGCAACGCACAACGGCACAAGCATGTTTACTAGTTTTCCCGTTGCAACGCACAAGCATATTTGCTAGTAAGAAGGAAAAGAAAGAAGCAAAGGGGATGCAAACACAAGAAGAGAAAGGAAAATAAAACTGTCAAAGTCTGTCTGTCTGTCTGCAACCAAGAAAGAGACTAGCTACAAACAAGTTGCTCATTGCTGCTGCCTATAACTACATCATACCATACCATACCATACCAGACCACACCATCAACCAACAACCGAATCCACTATTTCCATCATAGATCCGCCCGACCGACCGGCGCCAACATCATCGGTTAAACTGATCATACTCGACGACAACATTCATTATACTAACTAGACTTCTTTTTAAACCCACGCAGGAGAGGAACACAACCAGCCCAACCAAACCCTAGAATCATCCATCCATCATCCACTAGCTAAGCTAGCCTAGGCTCAACTTCCGCCGTACCAAACTAATTAAACAGTCTACATCCTTCACTCCCGGATCGAGTTGATGTCGATGCCGCCGCAGGACCGCGACTCCATCTGCCGCATCATGCCCGTCCACCCGCTCATCATCGCGTCCGACGGCAGCTCCTCCTCTCCGCGGGGCATCGGCATCAGCGGCGAAGGGCCCTCTTCCTCCGCCTCGCCTCCAACTCCGACTCCGTCTCCGCCCCTGCCCCCGTTGGCATCGCCGGTCT
Organism: Triticum dicoccoides; assembly: GCF_002162155.2. Lineage (NCBI taxonomy): Eukaryota > Viridiplantae > Streptophyta > Magnoliopsida > Poales > Poaceae > Triticum > Triticum dicoccoides. The sequence goes on from NC_041393.1 coordinate 776,231,007, forward strand.
GTTCTTCCTCCGCTGCAGCAGACTCCTGCCCGGCCTTACCCTTCCTGCTCTTCTTCGACCCCGCGTACATGAAGCTCCCCACAATCACCTGCACCAGCACACACAATCACCTAATCATTCATTTCTGGAACACAACAGACCAAGGGCGAATTAATGAAATGCTGATGTTTCAGTAAAAAAAAACGAGTGATCACCTGAACTGTCCCGGCTGCTGTCAGGACTCCACCAACGCTTCCTCCAATAACCCTGTGATCAGCACCACACAGCGCTATGCACAGCCCTCCGTTTCGTGTGCGCGTAACACCGTCATCTATAACCAGGTATGATCCAGAGAGGCACAGGATTTCGAATCGACCCTGTCAAAGGTAAATACGGGACATGCAAAAATTGTTACACTGTTGTCCGTGACTGGTGTTATAACTTATAAGTGAAGCATTTCTTGGCAAAATAGAAATATTAATGATTCCATATTCATCAGCAATGGATCTAGGAACTGCAAACTTGAAAAAATACCACCTGTCTTAGGTTGCTAACAACATATCATGACTTCATTTGACGACAAACGACAGAAGCAGGCAGGTTTACTTCTAGCAAGACAACAGATCAACAACATACACATCAAAGATGCAGCTCCTAAATACTCCCTCCGTCCCATAATATAAGAGCTTTTTTGACACTACTTATATTATGGGACGGAAGGAGTATGAAATAACTAGAAGGAGAGCATTAAGATGACAAGTAATAGAAAAACTGACATTACTGCCAGTAACCGGAAGCAGGGCACTAAGATGACAGCGTAAACATCAAAGACTGCCAGAAACAAAGCATAATGGGCCATGCCACATATATGGGTAATAGGTTCACAGGCATTCCCAGGACCCAATCCAGCTGCCTTAAGGCTTTCATCTTCCAGATTTCATAGGATGAATCTATGACAGGACAAGTAAAAACAAAGGCTGGTTTTTTGATGTAGGATGTTGAATACATGCCATTCTGCTCATGTTCAAAAAAAAATGAGAAGACATCTTGTATCCAATTTTACCAACAGACAGATATAAGGCTTCTAGGAGAAGTCAGGATGTAATTGCAGTTCTTTTTGTAGCTTATTACTGGTTCCATTATAACAAAGCATACCACCGTATATGTTAGGTTTTAAACCTGATGGGCTCTGATAAAAACATTCCGGTTCTAGTGATTACTGTTAAACCAAATTCTGCAAGTAACTGGTAAAAGTTTGCTAGTAGGAAAACTGATAACTTGGAATATTTTGAGCACGGCTTTTTTTAAGCAAGAATAGAATGTAAGGCACAGATATCAGTCTCTGGGCCACTGGTACTAACAACCATGAGAACATACCTCATATTTAACTACACTGCCAGAACCCGCATCCTGATGAAGGGTTGCAGTGGAGACAGCCCCTGATGCTGACATGATGCAGACCGCCCTTGGGCCCTGTTGCGAGAAGGACATTATCCTGGCTGCGACATCCTGCAAAAATAGGCACAAACACACTATAACTGTAAGTCACGCAACAGAATATGCATAATGCATAGAAAACTAAATTATTTAACACTTTGCTATACTTTAGAAAGACAACTGAATGTTTCGCTCTATGCTTTCTTGGACTATAATGAGAACAAGGCAATCAAAGAATAGTTAACATCTGGTAACCACATAGCAAGGGGGGGAAAGGAACCTACGGACCTACAATGCACAGATAATGATATTCTAGTACATTTAAGCCAGCATGGACCATGTGGGATCAGATTCAAGGGTTACCATATATAATGGCTGAGGGACGATAGTTTCAATAGTTCCTGGCATGAAACCAGGCCAGTGACCACCTGCTTCAACAGTAATAAGAAAGAGCATTGCTAATCATTTGTTTAAGCAACAATACCCATACATCTGGTGTGGCAACAAAAAACTTTAGAAACCAGAGATAACATGCTTAGACGTGAATTCACAGAACCAGGCCCTGGCCCAAGTCATGGGTGGAGTTACTGCTTTCACACACCCTGTGGCATGTGGTGTTGTAGCAGAACACATCCGAAGTACCTAACGGCATCCAATTGAATAAAAAGGCAAGGATCTTATTTATAGGAAGTGAAACATGGAGATAGGAACAGCTTGGAAAACAGAGCAAGAGATCACATCAGTTTCCTTCCAGTTAAAGATGGTCACCATCAGCATGTGGTGTTTCTTTTTCCTTTCTAACAGGAGTAATTCAGAGCGTGCGGCACGGCCTCTTGTAACACAACTGAAGATCAACTCCCTCAAGATTACTCAGTGACCAAACCCGAAAGCTGCCGCGCTTAACATGTGCCGGCATCAAAAGCGGGCTTTTCTGTTGTGCAGAACAAGAAGGGGGGAAAGCAACACCCATTCTAAAGCATGGAAAGTAAACATTGTCACATCACAATAAATGAAAAATCCGCCTTGTCCACGCAAACAAAAAGGGCATCCTTCTCAGAAAGATCTGTATCTATTATTTATCGGTTTATTTCAGGCAGGAAACGGCAGCAACTTTAGAAACCCGTGTCTTTTTGATCGACGGGGGTCCAAATCTAGCGAGTTTTGCTAGAAAGGCGACGCGCTTTTTTGCATAAGTGCAGAGCAACTTAATATAGCCACAGAAAGAAGAAACTGCATTGAACTTTGGCATGAAACTGGAATGTTCCATTCTTAGCGGAGCAATCAATCTAGTTCTGTCGGCAAGCAATCACATCAACTGTACATATATATGTGTGTGTATGGGGGATACCGGACACGGACCTCTCCTGATGGGATGATGATGACATGCGGGGTGAACCCGGTGCCGACGGTGCCGAGGAACGATTTCCCTGAAAAAGAAGAACACAACGAAACTGTCAGTCAATCAATCTGGAAGCAGAAGATACAGGGGAACTGGCAAATGCTCTGTTTTTTTTTTTTTTTGCTTTGCTTTCCATGTAATGT